>NW_007742074.1:0-652 GCF_000696425.1 Galeopterus variegatus
CTATAAAGAGATACGCTGCACATGGCTGAAATTAAAAATAAATAAATAACGGATAATACCAAGTGCGGGGAGTACAGAGGACAGCTGGAACCATCTATCCTTGCAGGTGAGAATGCAGCATGATATAGCCATTTTGGAAAAAGTTTGGCAGTTTCTTGTGAAGTTAAATACATACTTATGCAACCTAGCAATTGCATCCTAAGTATTCACCATATGAAGTGAACTTACGTTTACACAAAACCTATATGTGAATGTTTATAGAAACTTTATTCATAATCACCAAAAACTGGAAACAACCCCAATGTCCTTTATCTAGTGAATGAATATACAAATTTAGCACATCACACAATGGAATCCTAGGAATAAACAACTGACATTAATAAAAAGGAATAAACTACTGACATACACCACAACATGGATAAATCTCAAATTTATTATGCTAAGTGAGAGAAGCCAGGATCAAAAGCTATGTAGATTATATTTATAAGATATTCTCGGAAAGGAAAACTAAAGGAATAAAAGCAGATCAGTGGTTGCTGGGGGCTCAGGGTGGGAGAGTTGTCGAATGCGAAGGAACACAAGGGGATTCAAGAGATTGACTGAGTTATTCTATCTTTATTGTGGTGGTAGTTCCTTCACTATAACATTTGTT
>NW_007742074.1:2185-3386 GCF_000696425.1 Galeopterus variegatus
TTAGAAACAAAAGCCGTAGGGTCACTTCTAAAATATAAATTATAATACCTATTTTTAATAGGGACAAATCCCTTACCATGGAGTAATGGTTCAGTAAATGCTGTTTAATCCAAATGTGTAGGTAATTGATCTACAACAGATGGCAGCTAAGACTATGACCACCAAGTCTTCATTCAGTAAACCCCACCGGAGGAGGGTGGTTCAAGCTCAGGTCTGTCTGAACTCAGCACCTATTTTTTTAAAAATCCACTACACAATCCTAACAAGTAATCTGAATTCCATGTCACTCAAAGTATGACTGCAGGAATTGAAGGGACAGGAAATACTAAGCCTAGAGAAGCAAAGACTCTTCAGGGATGTGAACATTGGTTGAAAATATTTGAAGAGCTGTCATATGGGAAGAGAAGGCAGATTTGTTCTCAGTTGCTCCAGGGCAGAGATAGAATTAATCTGGATGCAAATTTTGTGTTATGGAATAAAATTGTCCAACAACTTCTACTAGCCAGCAGAGGAGGAGCTGCCCATGAGGCAGTGGGCTTCCCACCACTTTCCAGTAATCAAGCTGAAACTGTATGATCATTCGTCAAGAAAGCCAAAGAAAAGCCCCAGCAAGCAGATTCCAGGATCCCATGCTTCTCAGTACAGAGGTGCATATACTCAGAACACAGTAGACATGTGCAAAGGGTGAGAGAGGCCGGTGTGCCCCATTCATCTCTTCATCCTCCCCAGTAGGGACAAAGTTGGGAGGCTGATAATGGGGTAAACGGAATCAGATGCACACAGGAACCAAGGCAATATGAGAGGGATGGTTTCATCAGCTGGTCCTGCACTAAAGAAGGGGAGCAAAGGAGAGAATATCTTGCCCTCCAAAAATGCAGACCTATTTGGATCCTCTCTGAGGTCCCTTGGCAGCTGACACACATGCCCATCTGCCATGCTGGCACAGTGCCCCAGCAAGGAGAGCTCTGCTTCCTGCTGGTGGGTGTAGGTGCCAGGTAGATGCATATGCCTGCAGGGGGGTGGGAGAGGGGTCTGTTCCAAACAGCACAAGGCACTTGGAGTTCCCATACTCACCCTCTGCCCTGCTCACCCCCCATCAGGCCCACCAGGGGTCAGGGAGGTACCCTGGAGCTGCAAAAGTGGAAACAGAGAAGCTAGGCACTGGAGAGTTTGGGGCTGCCAAATGAACAGGCCTTGCCAC
>NW_007742074.1:4796-5167 GCF_000696425.1 Galeopterus variegatus
CACATAAAGGCTGGGCAGCTAATCCAATCATTCATGCTTCCCCTGTTCCTGCTCTTGGATCCGATAGATAAAAATACCCAGGCAAATGACCAGTTTCATGGACTGTTTCCTCTTTTGTCAATACAAGGAATTGTGAGCTGTCATCTTGCCCCTCCTCTCCCAAGTGAGAACTCCAATATTTATGACCAGCTTTTATAACACTAATTGTATTTCTAATTGTTTTTCCCTCTCAGTGGCACTGCTTCCCTCACCCCGGTGATGACGGGCAGTTCTGGGGTTTATGAAGAGTGGTTTGTCACAAATGAAATTCAGAAGAGGTTTTGGATGCGGCGGCCACATTTCCTGCTTAGTGGTCCTCCTCTGCTCTGAAG
>NW_007742074.1:5894-7170 GCF_000696425.1 Galeopterus variegatus
CCCACCTCCCAAACCCGCCTCTTGTGTTTCTGCTAAGCAAAAGGCCCATTCGTATTTTTTTTAAGGTCTGAAAACTGATTTCAGATTTTCAGATCAATGAAAGTACAGGAAGCAGAGTGGTGCGCTGGGAAGCAAGTTTGACTGGGAATTGGGAAAGCTGAGGCCTGGTCATTCAATTATTCATTCACTCATTTATACATCAAACATTTATGGGCGCCTACTATGCAAGCAGCATTGTCCTGAATCCTGGGAATAGAGAGACCCTCAAACTTTTTCACTTTCAAGCCACAGCTAGTTCTTTTATAAAATGGAAGTGGACCACCAGGACACTATAGTCCCCAAGAGTACTGCATTCCAAGATTCACCTTTAAAATATTTCAAAGGACAGATCGAAGAACAGCTCTGCTTATGTGAAAAAAAGATCTGGACCAGGAGTTGGGGCTCCTGAGTTCTAATCTTGCTCAGCTCCCTTCTAGTTCATGACCTTGGACAAATCACTTGGACTCTCTAAGTCCCAGTTTCTTCATTTATAGGACAGAAATAAAAGTAACCTTGTATCTGGCTCTGATTTTGAGTGTTAGATGAGATAGTCTAGGTGAACACAGTGAACTACATATGAAGCAATCTAAACAAGGAATTGCTTGTTATTATTAATATAATAACTAGGAGTTCTAGCTAACTCTTCCAGTCTCACTAGGGAGAACAAAAATGAACACTAAGAGATGATGTTGGGAAAGAAGGTCTCTATTGGCTTCTCCCTTTTCAAAGGAAGAAGAAAAATCTCTCAAATCCTTGAAAGACCTCCTTTGGGTTGAACTAACCACCAATCCACAGGAAGAAACTCAAGCTCAATAATAACTAAAATAATAATAGTCAAGCAGAGTTTAACACTATGCTGAACCTACCCTGGGGAGCAATCTTTGGCTACTAGGGAAATGCATAAGTCCAGCCTTGGGGGTTATAAAGGTCACACAGCCCTGGATCTGGCATCCAATGAGGATTCCAGGGACCAGGTAGCTGAACTCTGCAGATGATCTCTGTAGATGGACCAAGAAGAACAGATGTGGGAATGGCTACTCCTGAAGGATTGTCCACCAGACCAGAGGAGGATATTCCTGAGCCATGGAGGGCAGGTGTGGGGCAGCAGGAAAACACAATCAAGAGACAGTGGCTGTTCTCAGCACCACCCCCAGGGACCCAGCCTCTCCATGTTTCCCTATTCTTTCTTCTAGAGGCACTTGACTTTGATTTGTGACCAAAGTGGTACAAGGGAAAG
>NW_007742074.1:7897-9069 GCF_000696425.1 Galeopterus variegatus
TGCTTGATGTAGAAAAGACACCTGATATCAGCTATTCCAAGACTCTCCCCTGATGGTCTGATGGTGTGATCGAGCAGGGGTGTTGACTCTCAGGACTTGGGTAATCTGTATCACCTAAGACCAGTCTCTTACTTCTCTGAACCTGAGGATTTACTTTTTAATTGGTAAAATGGTAGCAGTAATAATAATTGCCTCATGGCGTTAGATAGATGATATGCACTAATTCTATGTTAAAGTCCTTCAGGAAACAGTATGGCTTAGAATAACATGTGGGGCTTGGAGTCAGAGGACATGGATCTAAGATGCTGTTGTACTGTTTGCCACATGGCCTTGGTTAAGTCATTTAATTTCTCTGAGTTTCAGTTCCCTTATCTGTGAAGTGGAAATAATAACAATGATGCCCACCTTAAAGGGTGGTGAATATCAAGTGAGATCCTGAGAACCAGTCGTGAGCCGTGAGTGCATTTCAACATTAGTGATCACCCTTCCAATGAAGAGACTGAGGGCCAGAGTGGCCAACTGACTTTCCCAAGGCCCACAGGTATTGTGGAACTGGAGCCAGCCTCAGCCAGGCCCTGACTTCCTGAAGGGCCTCTATCCAGACTTGCCCTCCAAGGAGGAGCCTGGCTCCTGCAGACAGCACAGGTTTACTGCACTGGCCTGCTGGCTGCCACCTAGCCAAGTGCAGTGGAGGGAATTTTACATCGATTTGAATGCTGCTGTTTATATTTGCCTTCCCTCAGGAGTTAACTAGAGTCCTTCTAGCATTGATTAGCTCTATCTGGTTTCCTAATGGAGTAAACACAGAGCCCCTTGGATATCGACTGGAATTTAACAAATATACCTCTTACGAGACCCAAATCGGCCACAGGACATGGCGTTTACATGCACAGGCCACTCCTGCCTGAACTCCCACCTGGGATGCCTTGAGACTTCCCCTTGCACAGCCACTGCAGCAGCTGGTAGCAGAATGCATGAATCAGTGGGACCTGTTTTTAGTTTATCCCTTTTAATTCTGAGGCAGGAATGATTAATTTGAGCCTCAGTGAGGTAAGAAACAAATAAGTGTTGATAATGGCAAGGCAGAAGAGGGGCTGAGCTCCTGCCAGGATGGTCTGGGCCTCCCAGAGCATCTCTGAACTGGTTGGGCCTCCCGCGTAGGCCTTTTCCCA
>NW_007742074.1:10473-11597 GCF_000696425.1 Galeopterus variegatus
CCTTCTGAAAAGAGGTATAGCCTGGAAGATAAGGGAGAGAGGGGACACCGACTTCTCTGCCTGTGCGTGCCCCAGCAGGGGTCTCCCAGCCTTGCGTGGGTTCATGTCCACAAGTTCCCAAGCAATAATCTACCCCCATGGCTTCCTAAGGAGCTGCACAATAGCTTTATTGAGCGGAGCTATAAATTTCAGCAAGGCCAGCCCAGGGAGTAGGCAATTACCTTCTGAGGAGGCTCCCTCCGGATTGACTGCCTCCCCACACAAGAGCGTCTTTCATAACCGCTCAGGGCTGGGCCACTGGTTGGGGATGGCTCGTGCGTCGACGGGTGCTGAGCGTGCCCCTTGCCCCCCTTATCTCCCCATCTCCCACCCCCACCCTCTGCCCCAGACAGCAACATCAGGAGGGAGCAGTCACCAGAACAAACACTTGTGCTTTGAAGGGAGACTATTCGGATGGCTGCTTCTTTGTTTCCCCCAAGTTTTGGCCTCAGCCCAAAATCGAGTGGAGGGAAGGATGGAGAAGAATAAATAACTCTATCTTGCAGGCCTTTTTAAAGTTATGACACACCAGGAGATGTGGAGGGGGGAGGGAAGGAGGAGAGGAGAGGAGGGAAGGAGGACCTTTTCCTTCTCTACTGGGGGAAATTGCTACATTTTCTAATAAAGAGTAACTAGAAACAGCTGAACCTTAAAACTTCAAATTTCAATCAAAGTCACTCTTAAAGAAGAGTAGGTGGTTTGCAAAGGCTAGGAAATTAAAAAGAACAATTGGTGTGGAATTAATCAAGATTTTAATGTTAGAAAAAGTAGTATAGGAGACAGGCTGTGCCCAGGTTATTTGGGTAAGAGCCCAGAGCCTCAGGCCAGGGTCCGTTTTCAGGGGAGCCAGCTTCTCTCCTTCCTCTTACAAAGGCTCATATGTTAGGGTTAAGACCTGGAATAGGCAGAGATCAGGGCAGTATCTAAAAGACTCCCCTCCCACCAGCCCAGCCACCCTGGCCTCGCCCCACCCACACCAATTCCTCGCAGTGACAGGCCGGCAGTGAGAGTGGGGACTGCTTGTCCCCAGGGTCAGGTACCCATGGGGCAATGTTGACTGACAGCTCCAACCTACAAAGAATTTG
>NW_007742074.1:12573-13566 GCF_000696425.1 Galeopterus variegatus
TTTGGTGGGAAGCAGATATTTGGGCTTTCTAAGGCTGTCAAGCCATTCCCCAGCTCTCAACTCATTTAAACTAAAAACCTAAGTGTATTTATTCCCTAGTAGACCTGATACACTCGAGTGCTCCTGCCAACTTGCTTTGCAACTTTGTACACAGCAGATCAATGTGTGCAATTTAGGAACAGAGAAATGAAGACTTCTGAGAGGACCAGGTGGTGGAGTGGGGCAGGCAACTGGGAGGCTCGGCTCCTGCTCACCGCCCCCCATTCCCTGCTCCTAAAACTCCTGCTTTCCCACCATCCATCCCATAGCACTGATCTTTGAGGCTTTAAAAGGGAAGAAGGCCCTTCAGCCATGGATGCAGAAGAACAACTCTTCCAAGTTAACCTTGGCAAGGCAAATCACTGCCACCTATTTCTTCATGTGTCTCACGTACAGAACATGACCATGACCATAAGTTCACATAAAATGCCATCTGTATGTCCTGTCCTGAAGGGCATACCTAGAGAGCCTGTGTCCTACCCTGCCCCCCACCCCCAAGGAGCTCCCAATTCCTCAGCAGATGTAAGGAGACTTGGGGACAGGTCATGTTGAACAAATACAGATGCTATTTGCCTTCCATCCATTTTCCTGACTATTCTTAGAGGACAAAAACAAAAAAAGTTTAGCTCAGTTCTGTTGTGAAAGGAGGTTGCAGAATCTGCTGTCTTCAAGAGTGATTCTGGTGGGCTTTGGAAGTTTCCTCTACACATTCCCACCCTCTCTTGTCAAGGAAAATGGACTCGACTTGGCTAGCCGGTTTTAAAACAACAAAGCTGAAGTTCCTTCATGTAAGATTGGCCCCATAAACTCCTTCAACTCCAAAGCAAGGCCTTCGCCCACTCTCACACATCCTCAGGCTGAACATTGCTCTTGCCCCTCCAAAGTTGCCGTGATGTTCATTTTCATCGGACTTTACTGCAACAGTGACACTGGGGAGAGGGGCCTGGTGAGTTT
>NW_007742074.1:15412-17578 GCF_000696425.1 Galeopterus variegatus
ACTGAAGGTGCATGTTATTGAAATTTAACATAAGTGCACAACTCGATGAATTTCATCAAATATACACATGCATGTACCCAGAAACCAGACCAGGAAATAGAACATTTCCACTCACCCCTCCAGAGGTCCGCTCCCACCCCTTCCCACTCACTATATCCCTTCAAGGATAACCACTGTCCTGACTTTTAACATTATAAATTAGTTGCACCTGCTTCTGACTTTCATATAAAATGAAATCATACAGTATGTTCCCTGATGTGTCTGGTTTCTTTCGCTTAATACTATATTCGTCAGATTCATGCATGTTGCTGCACTGGCAGAGTTCACCCATGTTCATTTCTATGTGGTATCTCAGTGGATGGATGTACCCAGCATATATCTCCATTCCATTATCCATGAACATTTGGGTTGTTTCCAGTGTTTAGCTTTTACTAAAATGCTGCTCTGAACGTTCTTGTGTGTCTTTTGATAAACATGTGTATGCTTTTCTGTTGGATATAAGCCTAGGAGTAGAACGGCTGGTTTATAAGCTATGTGTATATTCTGCATTAGTAGATACTGTCAAGCCATTTTCCAAAATGCTTGATCCAATTTGCACTCCCACCTAGTGTTTGAGAGTTCTGATTGTTCCACATCCTCATCAATACTTAGTATTGTCTGTCTTTATTTTAGCCCTTCTGCTAAAATTATAGTGTTATTTCGCTGTCATTTTAACTTACAAACCCCTGATTACCAAAAAAGTTGAGTGTCTTCTCATTTGTTTAGTGGTCACTTGGAGATCTTTTGAGAAAGGCCAGTTCAAGTCTTTTGGCCCATTTTTCTATTGAGTTGTCTGCCTTTTTCTTATTGGTTTGTGGGGTTCTCTACATATTCTGGATATGAGTTCTCAGATATATGTTTTTAAAAATCTTCTTTCACTCTGTAGCTTGGCATTTTGCTTTTTGTTATTTTTTAATTAATTAAAATTAATTTTAATGTAGTTCAATTAATTGATTTTTTTCCTTATGGTTAGGCTTTTTGTGTCCTTTTGAAGAAAATTTTATCTACTCTGTGTCATGTGTTTTTCCCCAAAAGTTTTTATCATATTGCCTTTCTCATTTAGATCTACGATTTATCTGTCTGGTATAAGGTAGGGATTAAAGTTCTTTTTTTTCTTTCCATGGGGACATCCAGTTGAAAAAGTCTTTCCTTCCCCCACAACACTGCAGAGTCACCTTTATTATAAACGAGGTGACTGAACATGTGTGTGGGCTTGTACTATGTTCCATGGGTCTATTTGTGTTTCATTTCATGTATGCGACACTGGCTTCATTACTATGGTTTTATGTAAGTCTCGAAGATACTTTTTAAAAAACCAACATTAATATTTTTCCATTTTGGGAATAGAAAAAATATGTGTCCCTTCCTTGCCTCAACGTAGTGTGCTAGTACCAAACCATCTGTCCAGTTAGTTGAGTGGGAAGAGGGGAAAGAGTAGTGAAAGAGTAAAAAAACATGTCATGGAAGTTGCATCTTTAGACTAAGTAAGACTGAGTTAAGCTGCTATGTGTCCTCCATGGTAGGAAGAACCCAAAGATGTAAGAAATTTCATAGAGAAGTGGAAAGGGCTTGGGCCGAAAAGTCAGAATTCCTGAATCTGGGTTCAACCATGCACCAGCTGTGTAACCTGGAACAGCCTGATTCCTCTGTCTGGGTCTCTTTTCTTTCTGTAAAAAGAGGGTCTTGGGCTACATGTCCTCCAAGGTCCCTTCTGTCTCTGAGAGTTCATAATTCTGACTCTTAGCTAAGGAAAAGAACACATGGTTTAGGAAATGACCCTCCAATGCTACAAAGGCATTTATATTAAAAACAATAGAACACTTCCCTACTGTTATTCATACCCAGTGCAGTATCTCTCAGAAGGTGTGGATTCTGCTCGGTCAGATGTCTCCCTTGTATTCAGAAAGGGGCTGTTAATGCCATCCTGTGAGCTAGGATTTGGTCTTTAGGTGGAGATGTGTGGTTTTGAGGCCAGATAGACATGGGTTCAAATCCTGATTCTGCAACTTACTTGCTGTGTGACTTTGGGAAAATCGCTCCCCCCCCCACCCCCCACTCTCGGCCTGAGTTGCTTCATATGTAAACTGAGTCTAAGAATATTTACTTTCCTTGTGTACTTTTGCCAGC
>NW_007742074.1:19031-20375 GCF_000696425.1 Galeopterus variegatus
ATGTCTTCCTTCCATTTGCCTGGCAGCTCTAGGGAGCTCTTCCCTTCCCCAAAGAAGACAGGGCTCCCCTCTAGCCAGGTCTCTCCACACCTAGACTGTCAAAGGCCCCTGCGGAGAGAGAACTGGCCTCTGGCCACCAGCCCCTTAGTGTCCACTGAGTCAAATAGAGGGCCACTTTGTCTCTCCTGCTCAGTCACTCTGCCCTGCAGAGGTGACTGCCAGCCACTCCCTGATGTCTCTGTGCTAGAATTGCTCCCCAAACCCAGGCCCACTGCAGTGTGGGCCCTATCAGATATTTCAGGGAGGCTTCCCCCTTCTGATTCTCTCCTCCTGTGTGACTGGAGGGAGTAGGCTGGGCATACAGGCCCTCAGTGGGAAATAATAGCAGATCTGTGCATTGCATGTAGTTCCTAGCACATTTGTTTGATCAGTGTCCAGGTTCTCTTAGACATTTGCTTCTAAGCCGACAGCTGAACATAAAAGCAGTCCCAAGTGGCTGTTTTCAGGTCTTCAGCATTGGTTAGCCGCAGTTGGGAAATCTTCTCCTTCCCGGTGCCCCTGAGTGAATTATCACATGTTATCGAGTCGGAGCTTCAGGGTGGCCAAGCCATAGCTCTGCTGTTCCTCCTGTGATGATCCATCACCCGCCGAGTGGGTTATTAAGATGTTTTCTGCCTGGAAATGTGCATCAATCTGTGACTCTGCAGTCCGCCCAAGGGGGGCATGGTGGAGGGGCTCCTGGAGTCTCTGTCCACCAGATGTTTGAGGCACACACTCTGCCCTGCTTCCTCAGCCCATCAAAGGATCCTATGTCTGATCACCAATCCATCTCCAGCCCCTATTTACTTCCTTCTGCATCCATCCAAGCCATTCAAGTGACAATTTCTTCCAACACCAGCCCTCCCNTGGGAGCAGTCACTTGGTTGACAATGAGGAAAGATACTTGAGGAGTGTCCTCCGTTCTTGTCTCTCCCTCCAAGGGAAGAAGGAAGGAGGTCAGTGCCTTTGCTTCCCACACGACACCAGCTCCCCTCCCTCCCCCTACTGGGTCACCAACCCCACCTGCAGAAGGAAAGAGCTCCCAGAGGCTTCACAGCAGCCGCCCACTCTGTGAAGAGCCTGCACTTCAGGAGGATCTGGAGAGGCAAGGCACCCCTCAAGTAGGGGAAGGTGATTGCCCATGGTGGACACTGGGCACAGGTTGTATAAGTCAGTCCTGCTCCACCACTTACTGGTTGTGTTCCCTTAGATAAGTGCTTTATTGCTCCAAGCGTTCTTTTTCACACCTGTTAAAAGGGTAATGCTCATGAGTGAGATGTTTGTCACAAATGTCTAGAACTATGC
>NW_007742074.1:22069-22945 GCF_000696425.1 Galeopterus variegatus
GAGGGGGAGAAGCAGAGAGGAGGAGAAGTCAGGGAGGAGGAAGAAAAGGTGAGGAGAGAGGAAGAGATTACCACGAGCTCAGTCTGTACAAAACTGAGCTCACTGGACACTCCTCCCACCCTGGCCCCAGCATGCTTCCCCCCGACTTGCCTGTTTCTATTAATGGCATTCTCATTTTCTGTTCTCCAAGGCTTAAAACCTCAGCCTTTAACTCTTCCCCTTCCTCATTCCCTTTATCCACCCAACCACTGACTCATAGTAACTCTTCATAATGCTCCTCAGACATCTTTTCCTTTTGTGGCTACTCTCACAGGAGTTCAGGCTTCATCATCTCCCCTCCCCATAAATATGGTCTTCCCCCCTCTAGTCTGTGTCCCCACCACCCATTCTGCTCAGTGCATCCAGATGAATCTTCTTAAAGCACCATTCCCATAATATGATTCTGTTTCAAAATTGACACAGGTTTCCCTTTGCCAGGGGCCCCCACACCATCCCCACCTCACTCTCTACTTCTCCTCCTTACAGATACTCTCCCCCAGCCTGACTTCTCTTCTCTCCGTTCAGGATTCATTGAGTGCATTTCCATCACAAAGAATTGATGCTTGACCTGCACTGTCTGATATGGTAAACACTAGCCACAAGTGGCTACTGAGCACTTGAGGAACTGAATTTTTAATTTTAGTTCATTTAAGTTAAAAAGTGAAAACAGTATAAAATACTTTTGCATTAGACACAATTTTATTCTTTTGATAGGACTGCATTTCATGTTAGTCATCATAACCCATAAGATATTATTGTGGTGCTGTAGTAAATATGTCAGGCCCATGTGTCATTTCCAGTATTAAAAACATTACTGACCATGTCGTTGATTGAAAT
>NW_007742075.1:0-471 GCF_000696425.1 Galeopterus variegatus
GATTTAAGAGTGGCTCTTCCTGCTTCAGACAAGATTACAGTCCTCCCCGCTGACAGATGCGTGGACACACAAAACGGGGGGTGTCTATACAGGGGGGTGTCAGCCTTGAAAAGGAAGGAAATTCTGACACACGCTACAACACGGCTGAACCATGAGGACATTATGCGAAGTGACATAAGCCAGTCAGAAAAAGACAAATACTGCATGACTCCACTTACATGAGGTCCCTGGAGGAGTCAGATTCATAGGGACACAGAGCAGAATCGTGGTGTCCAGGGGCTGCAGGAGGGGAACGGGGAGTTGTTCAGCGGGCACAGAGTGTCACTTTGGGAAGACGAAAACGTTCTGGAGGTGGATGGTGGTGACGGTGGCACACAGTGTGACTGTGTGTGATGCCACGGAACCACACACTTAAAAATGGTTATGATGGCAAATTTTATGTGATGTGTGTATTTTATCACAATTTTTAAA
>NW_007742075.1:848-2175 GCF_000696425.1 Galeopterus variegatus
CCGAGTGAGCCACAGGCCGGCCTGTCTCTGTCTCTTTCTGTCCCCCACTGCAGGTCTCTGCCAAGGAGAGAGAGGAAGTGGCCTGTGCGCCCAAGGTCCAGGACAGACCCGACTGGAGTGCTGATAAGGGAGGGATGCCGTCACCCAGCTCAGGCCCCAAGCTCCTTGGCAGAGGCAGCTGAGGACACTTGGGACCTGGTGGGACCCAGCGCCTTCCCAGGCCTGGTGTAGGGTGCTTCCGTGCCTGGTCCAGGGGAGACTGCTCTGGTCACAGACCCAGTGGCCCCCAAGCCCCTGACTGGCGCAGGTCAGAACCAAAACCAGACCTGCAGCAGTGGCCATGGAGAGACCTGACCCGGTCACCGCCCCAGGCCACCAACCTGCCTCCAGCTTCTGCCACGGCCCAGGTGGAGATGGTCCGGCCACAGTTTCCCTCTGGATCATACCGTCCCACACGGCTCTTCCTCACTGTGGAAGGTTCCAGTGTCCGTGACAATGGAAGTCCAGGCCTTCTCCACATTGTCCTGCTGTGGCCAGCTCTCGTGAGCCTGACACCCCCGCGTTCGTCACTCGCTCACCCGATAGACCCTCTCTGAGCGCCTCCCCCGAGCCCTGCCCCGCACACGTCAGGCCCTGTCCCCACTGTGTGCTGGGGACTCTCCTGCAGTCCCGCTCAGCCTGAGCCGGGCCCTGGATCTGCCACGGGGCAGAGCTGGTGGATCCGGCAGAGATGCCACAGAACGACAAAAACGGACACACGGCTTTCGACACAGGTGGAGAGAAAAGCTTGAGGTGATGAGTATCGAAAACAAAGTCTTGACGGTCTCGGGGACACAGAGTACGTGCGGAAGACGATTTAAGAGTGGCTCTTCCTGCTTCAGACAAGATTACAGTCCTCCCCGCTGACAGATGCGCGGACACACAAAACGGGGGGTGTCTATACAGGGGGGTGTCAGCCTTGAAAAGGAAGGAAATTCTGACACAAGCTACAACACAGCTGAACCATGAGGACATTATGCGAAGTGACATAAGCCAGTCAGAAAAAGACAAATACTGCATGACTCCATTTACATGAGGTCCCTGGAGGAGTCAGATTCATAGGGACACAGAGTAGAATCGTGGTGTCCAGGGGCTGCAGGAGGGGAACGGGGAGTTGTCGTTCAGCGGGCACAGAGTGTCAGTTTGGGAAGATGAAAACGTTCTGGAGGTGGATGGTGGTGACGGTGGCACACAGTGTGACTATGCATGATGCCACGGAACCACACGCTTAAAAATGGTTATGATGGCAAATTTTATGTGATGTGTGTATTTTATCACAATTTTTAAA
>NW_007742075.1:2327-9282 GCF_000696425.1 Galeopterus variegatus
CTTAAAAATGGTTATGATGGCAAATTTTATGTGATGTGTGTATTTTATCACAATTTTTAAAAAAATAGATTAAGATCCTCAGGTCTGAGGCTGGGGAGAGATGCTAGAGTGAAGAGACGCAGAGTTAGACCCTGGTAAGAGGAGGGGCCTGAGGAGGGTCCTGCCCCCTGGACCCCTCCCATAAGACCCCAGTTGTGTGAGGGGACAGAACAATCCAAGACTTGTCCGGGGGTCTGAGGGTAGCAGCCCTGCACCCCATCCTGTGGGTGAGGGCTTGCAGTGCTCCCGTGACCAGCAGGGCATGAGTTGGGGGCATGTGGGGTGTGTCCAGGCAGAGTCTCAGCCGCAGGATGACAGGGTCCTAATCTGGGCCTTGAGCGTGTGGCTTGGGCAGTTCGTCCCCACTCCTCTTGTCACATGATAACGTAGATGACAAAGCTGAGGTGCAGAGTGGGCTCCAGGAAGCCACTGGAGTCTGGGGGGCCCCACACACAGGTATGAACTGACGTTCAGAACCAGGGGCTCTCCTAACACCTCTGATCAAATGTCCCATCCGTAAGTTTTCAGATATCTGAGAGCAGGTGGATAAGATATTATCACGTTTCTGTATAAAAGAGAAACGGCGGGGGGGACATATGCATTAAAGATGAGAGCATGATAACGTAGATGACAAAGCTGAGGTGCAGAGTGGGCTCCAGGAAGCCACTGGAGTCTGGGGGGCCCCACACACAGGTACGAACTGACGTTCAGAACCAGGGGCTCTCCTAACACCTCTGATCGAATGTCCCATCCGTAAGTTTTCAGATATCTGAGAGCAGGTGGATAAAATATTATCACGTTTCTGTATAAAAGAGAAACGGCGGGGGGGACATATGCATTAAAGATGAGAAAGTCAACACCTTTTTTACCCTTAAGCCTCTCAGTGGAAGACTGTACACCCTCATTTCCTCCAGGTACAGTGACCATGAAGGACAGTCACCAGGGGCAGTCCACCTCCCCAAAGTCTTCTAGATAATGTCACGGATTTTGGCCTGCTTCTTGTCATGGCCAATTGGGTCCCACTTTTTGGCCATCCAGCCAATAACCAGGGATCATCACTGTGATGGCGTTACCGTTCCCCGCACCCACACTGTCTCCTCAGGTCTCTCCTGCACTTGCACTGTTCACCTCTAATCTGAGGTGGATTGCATGTGCGCACGCTTGTTTGCAGGAATCTTTTTACGCCATGCACCCGTCTCATAGGGATTAGCTCTGTTAATCTGCAGATCCACTTAGCGACACGCCAGCCTCCAAATGTCACAAACACAAAGCGAAAGGGGGAGCAGGGGACCTCGGCTCCTCCCGTGGGACAGGCACAGCCACGAACTGCTGAGCACCTACTGTGTGCCGTGCACTGTTCCAAACACCTCACAGCTTGTCTGTCTCCTGTCCCCTCCTGACAGTCCTCCATGGTGGTGCTGTTGTCCCACTTTACAGAGGGGGACCTGCACAAAGGGGCAGCTTGCACCCGGCCGCATGGCCAGTGCCTCATATAGGTGCTCATGCCCCAAGGCCAACTGACACATTCTGGGCCAATCTGTATATTCAGTGTCAGTAAAGTTTTGGTTTTTTCCTGTTGTATAAATGACTTAAATGGAAGCATTACGATTTTCTTTTCTCACCTCAGTAAATGATCTGTGATTCCACTTTGGGGACCACTGGGTTGGTATCAGTTTGGTGTCTGTCTTCTCACCTGGACTGTGATTTCTGAGAAGGAGGGAGGAAAGAAACAAGTTACTGAATGAATAAATAGAAGGACCCTCATTTGCAGACCAGGCACCCAAGTGAGGCTCAGAGAGGTTCAGAAAGTTGCCCAAGGCCGCACAGTGAGGCAACGACAGAGCCCAGGAGCGCGGGGTAGGGCCCCACCCTCTATCCCTGCAGGGTCCCATCAGCACCCAGGATGAAGAGTAGGGACTCACTGACAGGAAGAGTCACCCCAGAGCCATAAAAAACCTCCCTCACTGCCCCATCAGCCCAGACGGCCACCCCAGCTGCCAACAAGAGAGTCCGCCACTGCTCTTTGGCGTTTTCTGCCTCTCACCGCATACCTGGATCCTAGAGGATAGAGTTGGCTTGTGAATGCCCCTCCCCATCTGCGTTTCTATTTTACAGTCAAGGAAACCAAGGATCAGAGGGCAGTGCTCTAAGAAAGATCAGAGTCACACAGCCAGTCTGAAGTCACCTTCCATGCTGTCACTTTAGAGGAGTTGCCATGAAGTTAGCCTTGTCAGCAAACTCGAATGAGGCTGGCTGCTAGGTCCTCCAGCTTGGGGAGCATGCTTGGGGAGTCCTCTTGTGGGAACTCGCAGGTAGCATTCTTGGGGAGCACTGTCTCACCCTCCGTCTCCTTGCTGGCCACTGGCATTTCTGACATCAGAAGAAATTCCATGATGGGCCGGCCCGTGGCTCACTCGGGAGAGTGCGGTGCTGATAACACCAAGGCCCCGGGTTCAGATCCCACATAGGGATGGCCGGTTCGCTCACTGGCTGAGCGTGGTGCTGACAACACCAAGTCAAGGGTTAAGATCCCCTTACCGGTCATCTTTTAAAAAAAAAAAAAAAAGAAGAAGAAATTCCATGAGCCCAACCCCTCCTGCCCTTCCAGGTTCCCCTAAGGACAGTGCTGTCACCTCAGCCAGAACATGCTCTAATTCCAGGGATTGCCTCCCCAGTAGGCACAGAGTCCATCCTGGAAAGATCCTTAGCAGTTACCGATAACCACCCCCCGCACAAAGGGTGAGCATAAAACCCAAGTGGTAAATTCAGGGACGTAGGAAGCAGAATTTTCTGGATGTCCCTAGATGTCTACAGGGCTCTCTCCTTCCCCCCCCCCGCCACCCCACCATTTCTGTGGCAGTCAGGGAGACATGCTGTTCAGATCCACTTGGGAACCCCAACCTACTCCTGTTACTCCACCCCCCACCCCCACCCCACCAAGGCCAGGGTACCTGCTCTCTCAGGACAAGGCTGCATGATTCTGCCCTCACTGGGCTGTCAGGAAGCAAAGAGCAAAACTCTCTGGAAGAATCCCCACCCGTTCCCAAGGCAGCGAGCTTGGGGTCAGCTCGAGTGGGGGAAGAGGAGGGAAAGTGCAGGAGAGTACAGGAAGAGGGAGATCTCAGCCTCATCAAGATGGTCTCACATGCACACATCTGGTATTTTGCATCAGGCAATTACAAAGGAAGGGTGGGAAGGTTGCAAGAGCAGCAGGGCGGGCCTGGTGGGGCTTCTCTGAGGCTGAAGAATGAGCAGGAGGCGCAGAGAAAGTGAGTTGGAAGGGCCCTCCAGGCAGAGAGAGCAGCCTCTGCAAAGTACACAGAGCATCCAAGGCATGGAAAGGAGGCCAGCATGGCAGAGAGCAGAGCGCACAGAGGGGAGGGCGTGAGGTGGGGCAGGGACGGCACTGGGTGCTGAGACTCAGCATTGTCCCCTCTGAGAACACACAGACCTGCAGGTGGACAGTCAGAGGGCATCTCGATTAGCTCAGCCCAGGTCAGATCCACAATAGTCATTACACTGCATATCAGAAAAGGATCGAGGGGACTTTGTAACTCCTCAAAATCCAACTTGTCCCATTCTGTAGCAGCCACGTGGTTTGGGTGGGCCCTGCCTGGTCCAAGCAATTCAGGATGTTCTCATCTCCCTGGTCAGAACAATTGGTTCAGGGGTAGAAATAAACAAGGAATCCCTAAACTGAGTCCTTAGAGACCCTACTGAGCTGCTGGATCAATCCTGACCTGAAGTCTACCCTACCATTGCATTTTTTTAGTACTAAATTATCTTCATTGTTAAGCTGTTTTGAGCTAGGTTTTCTATTATTTGCTACCAAACACATCCTGATACAGGAGGTGGAAGTGAGTTCCTGCAGAGACTCAATGTAGCAATGAGGCCATCTCAGAAGCCAGACAGAACAGTTTCCATATGGCAATAAGCCAGGAAATGACTCCCCAGTGTCAGGGAGAATCAAGCCATATTTTTAAAGCAATGGAAGGTCTAGGAAATGCAGCCTTGGATAGCAAAGGCCTGCAGTACTGAGTGGCCCCCGTTGGTCAGGAGCAGGTCTTTGGGAAGGAGGAGGTAGCTGCTCTGGGGGTAGGGTCCAGGCCTCCTGGCTCACCAGGTCTCCAAGCCATGTCCCAGAAGAATGCCATTGCAGACGGTCTGCCTGGTTGGCCTGGGCCCACAGCCCGCCCCAGCCTGGAGAGAAGCCACCCTGCCACGATGGAGCCTCTGTCCAATTCTCTCAGCGAGTGTGCTGCCAGCGTGCTTACCACCCAAGCCAAGCTGGAAAATTGCCCACAAGTTAAAAGAGATTTCTTTCCAGCAGACATAGCTCCAGCGGATCCGAGCCTTATCTTCCCCTTCCAGAGTGAGTGTTGTTCATTTCACTTCCTAAAAAAAAAAAAAGCAACCCTAAACCACAAACTGAAAACCAGGTGGGGCCACTACAGGATCTGGCTGGAGTTTGTCTGGGAGCTGATAAGGAGCCTCCAGTTGCCAGGCAACGCGGCAGGTGGCAGCCTGCGAGAGGTGCCCAGCATTTCCGGGGCGTCCCTGCTGCTCCCCAAGGAGACAGCTCCCCAGAGCCTTTCTCCTTTAGAGAGGTTCACCCGCAAGTATTTGGGAGTCTACAGAGGAGCTCGCCTGAGCAGAAGTGGTAAAACAATGTTTTAATGGAGCAAAAATGCCAACCTGACCTCTGGGATTGGAGGGGATATTTTGAAAGCAAATTCACTCTGACTTGAGAACTCAGATGGGGGTAGGATTGTACTGGGGCTGCTGGTGGACATTCTGGAGCCAGGTCTGCAGAGATGGGCCACAGGGCTCTGGCCTTGGCTCAACCCTGGTCTACTAATTAATCAATCACTGCACGAGGGCATAGAAGTCACCTGGTCAAATTTACAGCTGACCCAAAAAGCTAGGAGAGACAAAAACATTTAGTTTCACCACTACCTCCAACCAAACCAAACCCAACACTGCAGGGCATTCACTGTTACGCAGCGGACGAGAGCCAGGACCCCATGCCCTGGGTTACTGTGAAAGCCGGTGGTCAGCTGGTTACAAAGCGGAGTGCAATTGCGTTCACCTAAGTGGTTGTGAGGCTAGAAGGAGTCACTGTGTAGAGAGAGGGCTTAAAACAGCACCTGCCACGTAGTGAGTAATCCACGAATACAAGCTACTCTCATTTTTTAGAGATTTTTAAATGTAATATAATCATAAGAACACTCCTCAAATGAAAAGGCCAATCGCTGAAGATACATGAATGACACATGTCTGTCACTTCCATTCCTCCATCGTCCCCTCCCCCAAATCATGCTTAAATGTATAACTTTTTTTTTTTTTTTTAAGATGACCGGTAAGGGGATCGTAATAAAGATGACCGGTAAGGGGAACTTAACCCTTGGCTTGGTGTTGTCAGCACCACGCTCTCCCAGTGAGCCAACCGGCCATCCCTATATGGGATCCGAACCCGGGGCCTTGGTGTTATCAGCACCGCACTCTCCCGAGTGAGCCACGGGCCGGCCCTTAAATGTATAACTTTTATTATTATTAACTTTTGCCTCTTTCATGAAACCTTTCGTGGTTCCTATATGTGGAAAATTCTTCCCCCTCTTCTGAAATTAAGTGGCCTTTTTTGCTCTCTACTTGAGATGGTTATTTTCATAAATAATTGCATGAGCTATTTATTGCTGTACAAAAAAGACCCCCAAATGTAACAATGGAAAATACGCATTTATTATCTCACACAGTGTTGGTGGGTGGGGCATCGGGGATACCCTAGCTGGGACATCTGACTCAGGCTGTCCCATGAGGTTGTTGTCAAGCTGTCAGCTGGGGGCTCCAGTCACCAAAAGCTTGACGCAGCTGTACCCTCCACCTCCAAGGTGTTTCACTCAGATGGCTATCTGCAGGAGGCCTCAGTTCTTTGCCCAAAAGGACAAATACTGTACGATTCCACTTATATGAGGTCGGTAGTGTAGTTAAATTCACAGAGACAGAAAGTAGAAGGGTGGATGCTGGGGCTAGGGGAGGGGAGTGGGGAGTTAGTATTTAATGGGGACAAAGTTTCAGTGTGAGATGATGAAAAAGTTCTGGAGATGGATGCTGGTGATGGTTGCACAACAGTGTGAAAGTTCTTACTAAAACTACAAGAGAAGAGAATGGATCATAGGCCTAAATGCAAGCACTAAAACTATACAACTTCTTGAAGAAAATACAGGAGAAAAATCTTAGTGACCTTGGATTTGACAAGGATTTCTGTAAAATGACATAAAAAGCACAAATTACTTTTTTTTTAAATCAGTAAATTGGACTTTGTTAAAATTTTTTTAAAAAAACAATTTTTGCTCTTCAAGAGGCATCATTTTTAAAAAATGAAAAGACAAGTCACAGACCAGGAGAAAATACATATATAACAAAGGATTTTTATCTTGTAAAAAAAAAAAAAACGTTTACATCTCAATAATAGGACAAACAGCCCAGTTTTTTTAAATAGACAAAAGATTTCAACAGACAGCTTGCCAAAGACACACAGATGGCAGACAAGCACATGAAAAGGTGCTCAACACCATTAGTCACTAGGACAACGCAAATCAAAACCACAACGAGAAGGCCACCCGTGGCTCACTTGGGAGAGTGCGGTGCTGACAACACCACGGCCACGGGTTCGGATCCCATATAGGGATGGCCGGTTCACTCACTTGGGAAAGTGTGGTCCTGACGACACCAAGTCAAGGGTTAAGATCCCCTTACCAGTCATCTTTTAAGAAAAAAGACAAAACCATGATGAGTTATTACTTCACACCAGTAGGGCAGCTACTATAAGAAAAACAGAAAATACCAAGTGTTGATGAGGATGTGGAGCAACTGGAGCCACGTACGCTGCTGGTGGGAATGGAAAATGGGGCAGCTC
>NW_007742075.1:9638-12282 GCF_000696425.1 Galeopterus variegatus
GCTCAACACCATTAGTCACTAGGACAACGCAAATCAAAACCACAACGAGAAGGCCACCCGTAGCTCACTCGGGAGAGTGCGGTGCTGACAACACCACGGCCACGGGTTCGGATCCCATATAGGGATGGCCGGTTCGCTCACTTGGGAAAGTGTGGTGCTGACGACACCAAGTCAAGGGTTAAGATCCCCTTACCAGTCATCTTTTAAGAAAAAAGACAAAACCACGATGAGTTATTACTTCACACCAGTAGGGCAGCTACTATAAGAAAAACAGAAAATACCAAGTGTTGAGGAGGATGTGGAGCAACTGGAGCCACGTACGCTGCTGGTGGGAATGGAAAATGGGGCAGCTCTTTGGAAAACAGTTTGGCAGTTTCTCAAAAAGTGAAACGTACATCTACACTACAATACTGTCACTCCCCTCCTAGGTGTTTACCCAAGAGAGATGAAAGCATATGTCCACATGACTTGTACACAAATGTTCACACTAACTTTATTTGCAACAGCAAATCCTGGAAACAATGCAGATGTCCATTAGCAGGTGAATGGGGAGACCAGCGTGGTCCACCTATGCGAGGGGCCTCTCTCGAGATCTCTCTCCCTAGCCCAGGCGGGTTACACTGGCGTGCTGTCCTGCTCAGTTGTACACAGAGCTCTGTGCGTAGAAGGGCCCTGTGCTTGGTTTAATGCTCTCTTGTCACTGTATTAAAATCTGCAATAATTGTGAAATACACTTTCACTTTCCACTGGGCCTCAAAAATTCTGTAAAGGGTTGGCCCCAGGTGAGCACTGTGGCACTGCCCTGTCCACGGCTTTGTGCCTACATGGAGGTGCTCTGGGAACAGGGCTCTGGCACCTCTCTTGGAAGCCCCTGTTTGGGGACCAGAGGTGGGCGTCCACGCCACTTGCCAGAGTCACAATTGATCCCCCACAGCTGCCCCTCGCCTTGGCCTGCCATCCAGGGTCTTCCCCCACAGGGACAAAGGAGAAGTATCTAGAAACCAGGAAGAGCAGCCGTGAGCTGGGATCCCCTACCCACTGCAGGGGTGCTCAGACCCTCCTCAGAGGTGCTTCAGACGGAATACAGGCTACACCAGGCCCACGAGGGGACACACAGGTTTCCAGGGAGGTCTGTTTGGGCTGGCTGGCTGAGTCTAGCACTGTGGCTCAGGTAGTTGCCTTAAAACGTGTCTCCAAATTCATTGATGACCCTCCAAAAGGTGGAGCCTAATTCCCTTCTCCTGGCCTGTGGGCTGGACTAAGGCACACTTCTAATGAGAGGACATTTAGCCAAGATATTACTCACACACCCTAAAATTCATAATTTGAAAGTACACAATTCAGTGGTTTTAGGAATCCCATCCAACAGCTTTGTCTGCGACTGGTGAGAAAACTTAAGCCAGAACCACCCAGCTAAGCCACTCGGAATCCTGGCCAGCTATAATGGGGTGCCACCCCTTCCCACATGCAGACTTTGACATGTTCTGGGACCTGTGGGGCACCCCTGGCCCTCAGCCTCAGGAGAGGTGGGCTCCACTGTCCCATGCTTCGGCCACGGAGGGACTCAATCAGGCCCCCCAGCAGCCCCACTGCCAGCCTGGAGGAGGTGGCCGTGGACTAGGCCATCCTGGGGCTCGAGTGCCGAACAGTCGTGGAAAGACTGGGTTGTGCTGGGTCCCATGTGCTGAACAGGGTCGTGGGAGAAGACAGGGTGAAGACTGAGGGGGTGGGAATCAAGCAGGAGGCCGAGGAGCAAAACAACTGATCCCCAAGCGATGGAGCCCCCAGGAGCCTTGTGCAGCAGGCCCAGGGCTCCAGCCTGCCGCGGGCAGGTGTGTACACCTGGTGAGGGCGTGTTCTCCAAGCAGAGGGCAGGGCCAGGGCCCTCAGAAGCTCTACCCACCAGGCACCTCTGACCTCCCACCATCCATCAGACCCTGTGCACCCCACAGACGAGGAACAAGGGAAGCCGCACCCCAGGGCCTGGCTGGGGCAGACACCTGGGAAGGCGGCCAGACTCACCTGTGCTCCTTGCACAGCCAGCATCTGCAGGGGACTGAGGGTCTCGCCCAACCCCATCGTCCCCAGCCCAGAGTCTCTGGGGGCCACTGCCAGGAACCTAGAACAGAAGGTGGGGCAAACTCAGAGCCTCCAGGTGATGGCTTTTGGGGATCAGGCCCAGCCCCTGTACACTCACGGGTTGCGCCCTCAGTGCCAGGTGCTGTGCTCAGCTCTGGGGATACGGCAGGCCCAGGCCTGTCCTCAGGAACACACAGAAAACAAGCAGGAGCTTCAGCCCCTGAGAGGGGCCTTCGGGGAGGCTGACTGGATGGTGAACACGGCCAGATGGGAGCAAGGGGCACATCTGAGCTTCACAAAGGCCTGTTGCATGGTAGCTGATGGGTCAGGGAGGTGACCACAGGCAGGGCCTAGCAGGCCACGCCAAGAAGGTGGGATTTCATTCCAAGTGTGAGACCTTCCTGGGCCCTAAGCACACCTCCGTAGGTGTGTGTATGGACAGCTATGTACATAAGTATGCATGTGTGTGCATTTTGGCTTTTTTGGGTGGGGAGAGGGATGTTTCTACTTCAAAACAGGCTGTTTTCGGGCCAGCCCCGTGGCTCACTCGGGAGAGTGCGGCACT
>NW_007742075.1:13166-22941 GCF_000696425.1 Galeopterus variegatus
CTACTTCAAAACAGGCTGTTTTCGGGCCAGCCCCGTGGCTCACTCGGGAGAGTGCGGCACTGGTAGTGCCGAGGCTGCGGGTTTGGATCCTATATAGGGATGGCCGGTGCACTCACTGGCTGAGCGTGGTGTGGACCACACCGTGCTGAGGGTTGTGATCCCCTTACCGGTCAAAAAAAAACAAAAAAACAGGCTGTTTTGCCAAAGTGGCAAATGCCAGGATGACCCATCAGTGCCCCATAAGCAAATGTGTTGGGGACAGATTTGTCCTTGCAGCAGGGCCTGACACAGACCCTAATCTGACGGTGGAGGTGCCTGTCTGCAGTGCCCCCCCAGGTGGCTCCCCCGACGCGGCCCCTCAGCAGCCCCGAAGCATTTGTTCTGCGGCTGCAAAGGCTTTTTCTTCTCCCCCTTCCCTCCCCGGACTTTTTTTTTTATCTGAAGCAGCACTGTTCTGAGATAATAGTGCTTCTGGGAAACAGGGCTGAGAGTCTTGTTTGTTCAAAGAAAATATTTTCCTTCCACACACAAGCGCTGTGTTTACGCCGTAAACCGCCCCTCTCTGCTTTTGTTCTCCCGCCCACCTTTCTCCTGGCATCTGTCCCTGGATTTCGAGTTTGGCCCAGGCAGGGGGAGGCTGGGACGCAGGGGCAGCTGCGCTGGGCTGGGCTGGGCAGGGGTGGGGGCTCCGGGAAGGGCCCATTCATGCTCTTGCCAAGGCGGAGGCCACAGCCATAGTCGGGCCACTGCCCAGCTCGGTAGCTTGGTGGTGGGTGAGGGATAACTAACAAGGGTAATACCTCACATTAATTGAGCACCTACTGTTCTGTGCTGGGCACTTCCTTAATGGGCTGCGCTTAATCCTCACGATGTCATGCGGTGGGCCCATCATGATCCCACAAAGCCTGTACTTGCCCAGAGCTGGGGCGGGAGGCCAGGTGTCACCTGCTCCATGGTGGGGACCCACTGGCACGATGGGAAACATTTTCTTTTTAGATAAAATAGAACCGGACACAGTGTGTCACACGCCATGAGGATGAGGTGGCCCCGTGAGCCTCCTTTGTTGGTTCTGTGTGTGTCGCTGGAACATACTGCGCCACACTGAACTGTGGCCAAATGAGTTTGGAAAACATTCTTGCCAGCAGTTCTCAAACTTTTGGTCTCAGGAATCTTTCACTGTCTTGGAACTGAGATGTGACTGAGGACTTGAAGAGCTTTTGGTGACGTTGCTGTAACTTTGATATCTCCCATGTCGGAGTTAAGACTGAAAGAGGTCTAGAAACCAAGAACACCACGTGCACACATATCGGCACCTCAGCGATGACACTGCCAGCCTTACGTGGCCTCTGGAAACTCCACCATACACTCATGAGAGTGAAAAGGGCGACTGATGTCTTAATGGAAATATGAAAGTAGGTTTTTTTTTTTTTCCTTTTTGTCTTTTTTCGTGACCGGTAACGGGGTCGCAACCCTCAGTGTCGCGCCTGTACCGCGACTGGCAATGGGATCGCAACCCTCGGTGTCGCGCCCGCACTGCGCTCAACCAGTGAGTGGACCGATCTCTATATGGGATCCGAACCCTCGGCGGGAGCGCCGCCGCACTCCCAAACGCCACACTCTACCGAGTGTGCCACCGGGCCGGCCCCATGAAAGTAGTTTTGACCTCACAGACCCCCTAAAAGGATCTCAGGGACACGCCCCCCACCCCAGGGTCCCTGGCCCACACATGGAGAACCACAGCTTTAATACAATCATCTTCATAACAGAATCCTCTGACAGATGCGGAGAATGTGCTGGACCCATTTTACAGATGAGGAAACTGAGGCTCAGCAGGGGAAGGGCTTTTCCCAGGGTCACACATCTATGGAGAGGGGGCCTATGACACCTGAGGTGGGTGCTGTCTGAAGGTGAAGGGCTCAGGTGCCCGGATCCTACTGTGTTAAGCAAAACTTTTAAAGATGTCACCTCTCCTTTAACAGTATTTGAGATTTCCAAACAGATCAGATATTGTGTCCCAAAACACATGAACCCAGCAGTCTGTACTGTACATTTCTGAAGTCTACAGGAACCTGCCTCAGGTTTTTTTTTCTGGTGGCTGGCTGAGCATGGACGTCTGAACCCGTGACCTTGGTGTTATAGGGCTGTGCTCTAACCAACTGAGGTAACCAGCCAGCCCCTACCCAGGGACGTTCCCTCTCCTGCCAAGGGCCATGGCCGCACATGCAGGCCCCGAGCCCCATTGGCCTGTCCTGGGCCTCGGTTTCCTCATCTCTAATGGGGATCGCAGCACTTGGCTCAGGAGTCATTCAAGGAGACCACGCCGCACAGGCCTCACGGGGTCTGGCCACAGCACAACTTTGCCAGTTCCAAATCCCCACATATTACTAAGGACCTCCCTTGTGCTGGCCACAAGGAAGGCATACGAGAGAGCTCAGACTCTTTCAGGGGCAAGAGCAAGCTGAGAAAAGGGATCTGGGCAGAGGTCAGGCTCCCAGGAAGGTGGGGAGCCAGGAGAGCGTGCTGCCCAGCCCCAGTGGCCATGCCCAGCTCTACCAGCCCACTCTTGCCATGGGGTCGCTGCATCGCTTGACTTGAGTCCCCCTAAAAAGTCCCTACCTTCTCTTCTCCCTTTGAATGCACACCCACAAATATTCAGCAGCCAGCCCACCCCATGCCCAGAATGGGCACATGGACAGGAAGGACTGACCAGCACCTTTCAGCTCACCATCCAGCCAACAGCTGGATACGACTCCTGGGGAATGGTGCCTGGTCTTCCTGGAGGTGAACACAGCAATGTGTACTGACGCCTCAAGTGCTAAACACCTCTCGACCCTGAAATCTTACTTTTAAGAATGTTTTCTGTTCTGAAGAAATAATTATGCATAATATTAAGGTTATAAGAATGCTCACTGCAGTTCTGTTTATAAAAGCCCAAAACTAGAAATAACCTAAATGCCCAGTCATGGGGGATCGGTTAAATAATTCAGGGTAAATAATTAAAGCTGTCACAAATCATGGTGTAGAAGATCAGGTGATGCAGAAAAGTGTTGCACCACAAAAGGCAAATGAAACAGAAAGCATTTGGCCAATGCTTGTAGAGTATAATCCCATTTTTATTTCTTTAATATATACATACACATGTAAGTCCAAATAAAAGGCTACAAAGATATATTCCAAATTATTAACATTGGGGGCTGGCCGGTGATCTAAGTGATTAGAGCACTGCCTTATAACACCAAGGTCAAGGGTTCGGATCCCCATACCTCATACCCCATACCAGCCAGCTGCCAAAAAACAAACAAAATATTAGTATTGGTATTAAGTTATTTTTCCTTTTGCTTATGTATTTTTTACAAATGATTATGATTTTAATACAAAAAAAGATTGATTAAAAAACCTAATTCTGTAGGATAATGGCAATTAGCAGTGAAAGTCTGAACAAGGTACAGAAGTAGCACAGGAAAATAAATGGTTAGTTCTGTTTGGAAGGGCCAGGATCAGGGGCAGATCTCCCGAGAGGGTAGCATCAAAATCCTCCAGATTTTGAAGGACACGGAGTTTGCCGAAGGGGAGAAGGGCAACCCAGAAGAGGGAAAGGGGATGCAGCTGACACGAGACAACTGGTACCATGCATGTCCTCAGAGCCCGGCTCCACAGACAGCTATGTCCTCAGCGAGGGCCCGGGGCAAGAGAGAAAAGCCTTAGGAGCAGTTCATGTGGGAGCCCAGAGCATCTGTGCTTTCAAAGGTCTCCAAGCCCTTAGAAATCAAGACATGCAAGCAGCGAGAAGTGTGGGGAAGCATATTTGTTTACACAAAATAAAGGCTTTCTGTTCCCTAATACATAGAATGTATAAATAAAAACAAAAATCCAAATGGCCCCTAAAATATGTAATAAGATGCTCACCTTTGTTCATAAAAGAAATGCTCAGTAAAATTACACTGAGATACTATTTTTCATCCACCAAATTGGCAAAATCCAAAAGTTAGAGAACACCTTCCATTGGCAAGACAGTGGGAGAAAAAGATATTCTTCTACATTATTAGTGGGAATGCAAATAGATTCGACCAACCCCCAAGGAAGACAATTTGGGCAGTATCTACCAAAATTACAAATTCTTGTGCTCTTTGACCCATCAATTCCACTTCTTGGAATTTATTTTAAAGATACTTGCACATTGGGCCGGCCCGGTGGCGCACTGCTACAGTGCGCCGCTTGGGAGCATGGCGATGCTCCCGCCGAGTGTTCGGATCCCACATACAGACCGGCCGCTCACTGGCTGAGCGAGGTGCGGGAGCAACACCGAGGGTTGCGATCCCGTAGCCGGTCCCGGTCCGGTACGGGCGCGACACTGAGGGTTGCGATCCGTTGCCGGTCACAAAAAAAGACAAAAAGAAAAAAAAAAAAAGATATTTGCACATGTGCAAAATGACAGATACATAAGACATTCATTTGCAACATTGTATATAACTGCAAAAGACTGAAAACAACCTAAATGTCCAACCACAGGGGACAGGATAAGTAAGTTATAATACATCCATCCAGTGGAATATTATAGCTGTAAAAACAGACTGAAGAGGGGATGTGAGCAAAAGTCGCAGAGTAAAAACCTTTGAAAATTCACCCCTCCATAAAAGCAACAGAAAAACTGGCAAAAATTATCAGCATCAACTTTTTCAGAATTCTGGAAATTAACCAGAGGATTGCAGCAAGCTAGGGAACGTTTATTCAAGAAAACAGGTAAATCTTGGTAAGCACAGTGAGCTTTGTGTAGTTTTAACTTGCCCTAGTCCTATCCCCGGCTCTCTAGCTCAACAGCAGCCTTGGAAGCCAACAGCACACATTCCCAGTACCAGAAGGAGCAGAACAGTGCTGGAGTTCTTCCAAAGCCTCATTTCCAAAGAACTGGCATTATTGGACCTGGCTGGTGGGTCCCTGAAGGACCCCACTAAAAAAAATTGTCTTTATGTGAGCTAACTCAGAGCTCCCCCAGTGCCAAATCCTCTCTCTGGGTGGGCATTTGTCAAAAACATTTACAGGCAAGTGTTTTAATGTTGCAGCTGCCTGGTTCAATGAATAACAGATAAACCAAATAATAGAATAAAAACCTGAAGATAGACTAAAATAATAGATAAATAAATAGTAAATAGATAGGTAATAAATAATAGACTAACCAAAGGAAAAAAGAGGGGAATGAGATGTCTATGGAGGCATTGAAAAGCTCTGACATGTTCCTAGGAATCTGGAAGGCCATGCACATGCCCAGGGCTGTGTACATACTCATGAAAAGCTGAGAAGGCTCTCAGTTCTCATCTCTGGCTGATCTTGGTGCTCAATGCAAGCTGGAAGTTAAGGCTAAGGCAGAGTTGTCAACTGCCTGGCTGAGTGTTGAATGTGGATCCTAACAAGCACACAGAGCCCCTTGGCAAAGACTGAGATTTATTGATTCCAGGTATTTAAAGAAATCCCTGTCCAATCATTAGCTGATCACTAAGCTAAACAAATACAGACTTCAGTGGACACATAACACAAAGAAAATATACTTTTTGGAATTAGTTCAGAAAAGTTACTAAACAATTACTACTACAACAAAGAGGAACAACAACAACAAACCCTGAAGAGAAAGGAAGAATCTGATTCCCAGAACTGCCTCATTCTATTATCTAAAATGTCCAGTTTTTAACAAAAATTAAGAGATATGCAAAGAAACAAGTATGGTCCATACACAGGGGAAAAAAAAGTAATCAACAGAAATTGTCCCTGGGGGGTGGGGGTGGGGGTGGGGGAAGAAATAAAGAAAGAAACTGTCCATGGAGAAACCCACATATTGTACTGACTGGATAAAAACTTTAAATCAGCTATTTTAACTATGTTCAGAGGACTATAGAAAATCATATCTAAACAACTAAAATAAAGTATGAGAATGATGTTTCACTACATAGAGAAACACCAAGGAAAAAACAGAAAATATGAAAGAGAACCAAATTGAAATTCTGGAGTTTTAAAGGATAATAACTGAAATGAAAAATTAACTAGAGAGATTCAGCAGAAGATTTGAGCAGGCAAAAGAATCAGCAAACTTAAAAGATAGGTCAAATGAGATTATCCAATCGAAGGAACAGGGAGAATAAGGAGTGAAGAAAAATAAACAGAGCTTCAAAGACCTGTGGTACACCATCAACTATAGCAACATATGCATAGTAGGAGTCCCAGAAGAAGAGAACAGAGAAAAGGGAAGAATGAACATTTGAAGAAATAATAGCTAGAAACTTCCCAAATTTGGTGAGAAACATTAATCTACACATCAAAGTCGGATAAACTCAAAGAGATCCACACCTAAGCACATCAGAAGCAAACGGTCAAAAGAAGAAAATAGCAAATCTTGAAAGTAGCCAGAGAGAAGTGACTCATCAATACTAGGGATACTCAATAAGATTAACAATTGATTTCTCATCAGATACCATCAAGACCAGGAGGCAGTGGGATACCATATTCAAAGTGCTGAAAGATGGTCCAGCCCTGTGGTTCACTCAGGTAAGTGTGGCACTGGGAGTGCCGAGGCCGCGGGTTCGGATCCTGTATAGGGATGGCTGGTGCACTCACTGGCTGAGTGTGGTGCAGACCACATCGTGCCGAGGGTTGCGATCCTCTTACCAGTCAAAAAAAAAAAAAAGTGCTGAAAGAGAAAAAGCAACTGTCAACTAAGAATTCTGTATCCAATAAAAGTATCATTCAGAAATGAAGGAGAGGCTGGCCAGTTAGCTCAGTTGGTTAGAGTACCTACCATGTTACAACACCAAGGTCAAGGGTTTGAATCCGCATATGAGCTGGCTGCCAAGAAAAAAAAAAGAGGAGAAATTAAGACATTCACAGATAAACAATAACTAAGAGAGTTACTCACTAGCAGACCTGCCTGACAAAAAATACTGAATGGAATTCTTCAATTAGAAATGAAAGAACACTAGACAGTAACTTGAATCCACATTAGGAAATAAAGAGCACTGGTAAAGATAACTATGTAAGTAAATATAAAAGACAGTATAAATGTATGTTTTGTTTGTAACTCCTTTTTTTCCCCTACCTTACATAAAAGACAAATGCAAAAAGCATTAATTACAAATCTATGTTAATGGGCACACAATGTATAAAGAAGTAATTCATGCAATAACAACATAAACAGCAAGGGGAGGGAACATAGCTATATAGGAGCAAAGTTTTTGTATACTATTGAAATGAATTTGGTATTAATCCAAACAAGAATGTTATAAATTAAGATTTTAACAGTAATCCCCAGGGCACCAACCAAGAAAATAACTAAAAGATATATAGTAAAAGAAATGACAAAGGAATTAAAATGATACACTAGAAGACATCTATTTAAAACAAATGAAGGCAGATGGAGGAACTGGAGAACAAAGATATACATAGACACATAGAAAACAAACAGCAAAAAGTCACATGCAAATCATACCTTATAAGTAATTACATTAATTGTAAATAGTTTAAACTTTGTAATTAAAAGGTAGAGATTGGTAGAATGGATTAAAAAACATGACCCAACTATATGCTGTCTACAAGAGACTCACTTTAGATTCAAAGATACAAATAGATTGAAAGTAAAAGGATGGAAAAGGACATATGATGCAAACAGTAACCCAAAAAAAGCTGGAGTGGCTATACTAATATTACACAAAATAGACATTGAGGCAAAAATTGTTACTACAGACAAAGAAGGACATCTTATAATGATAAAAGAGTCAATCCACCAAGAAGATATAACAATTATAAACATATATGCACCTAAGAATAGAGCCCCAAAATATATGAAGCAAAAACTAACAGAATTGAACCAAAAATAGCTGGAGACTTCAATACAATAACAATGGAACAACTGGGCAGAAGGATCAACAGAAATATAGAAGGCTTAAACAACACTATAAACCAAACAGACCTAACAGATATCTATAGAACAGTCCACCCAACAACAGAATACACATTCTTCTCAAGTGTACATGGAATATTCTCCAAGATATACCATATGTTAGATCATAAAACAAGTCTCAATAAGTTTACAAGTCCTGAAACCATACAAAGTATGTTTTCTGACCACAATGGAATGGAAATTAGAAGTCAATAGAAATTTTAGAAATTTCAAGAAAATTTCAAGAAATGTGAGAAATTCACAAGTACATGGAAATTAAACAACACACTCCTAAATAGCCAATGAGTCAAAGAAAAAAAAATCACAAAGGAAATTAGAAAATACTTTGAGATAAATGAAAATGAAAACATCAAATATACCAACATGCCAAAACTTATGGAATGCAGTGAAAGCACTGCTCAGGGGAAATTTATAGCTATAAATGCCTACATTAAAAAAGAAGAGATCAGCTGGCAGGTTAGCTCAGTTGTTTAGCCTTGTAACACCAAGGCCAAGGGTTCAGTTCCCCTACTGGCCAGCTGCCAAACAAACAAAAAGAGATCTCAAATCATTAACCTAACTGTACACCTTAAGGAACTAAAAAAAGAGGAGCAAACTAAGCCTAAAGTAAGCAGAAGGAAGAAAATAATAAAGATTAGAACATAAATAAATAAAATCAAGAATAGAAGATAACAGAGAGGCAGGGGTGGGTGCTATCTTCTGGGTAGGGGCCATGTGGCCCTGGCTAGGTGGGGGCTCAGCCCTCCCCTCACTTGCTCCAGTGACTAAGGCCACAGCTGTTCCTGGATCACGTGATGGAGGTCAGGGGCCACCTGGTGGGGGAGGGGATTGTGGCTGGAGCCTGGGGTGGGGAAGGGCCAAGCAGCAGGTGGGACGGGAGCTGGAGGGTCACAGCTAGAGAGCCCCTGAGCTGGAGCAGGAGAGAAGCACTCAGCCTCATAGAGCCCAGGCCCAGGAGCAATGGCGGTGGAAGAAAGAATGAAATGTGTCAAGTTCTTGCTCTAGGTTCTTCTGCTGGCCTTTTTGCACCTGTGCAGTAGGATTGATCACAGTGGGTATTGGAGCCCAGTTTGTTCTGAGTCAGACTATAATCCAGGGGGCTATCTCGGGCTCCCTGTTGCCTGTGATCATCATTGCACTGGGTGCCTTCCTCTTCCTGGTGGACTTTTTGGGCTGCTGTGGGGCCTGCAAGGAGAACTACTGTCTTATGATCATGTTTGCCACTTTCCTGTCCTTTATTATGCTGGTGGAGGTGGCTACAGCCTTGCTGCCTATGTGTTTAAAGACAAGTCGATGTCAGAGTTTAATAAGGACTTTCAGCAGCAGATACAGAATTACCTGAAAAACAACCACACAGCTTCAATCCTAGACAGGATGCATGAAGATTTTCAGTGCTGTGTGGCTGCTAATTACACGGAATGGGAGAACATCCCTCTCATGGCAGAGAACCAAGTCCCTCATTCCTGCTGCATCAATATCACTGTGGGCTGTGGGATTAATTTCAATGAGAAGGCAATCCATAAGAAGAGCTGTGTGGAAAAGATCTGGGGCTGAATGAGGAAAAATGTGCGGGTGGTGGCTGCAGCAGCCCTGGTCATTGCTTTTGTGGAGGTTCTGGGAATTGCCTTTGCCTGCTGCCTCATCAAGAGTATCCAAAGTGGCTATGAGGTGAGGTAGGGGGTTTGGTCTCTTCAGCCCCCTCATCTAGGGGGAAAGGAGTAGTATCCCCCAGATTTTTCAACTAAAAAGATTATTTTTTCAGACTGAAAAACAAAAAAGAAAGAAGGAAGGAAGGAAGGAAGGAAGGAAGGAAGGAAGGAAGGAAGGAAGGAA
>NW_007742076.1:0-20407 GCF_000696425.1 Galeopterus variegatus
ATGAGCCTTTTGGTATTAACTTTACTCTCTACCCCAGACCAGCTCCTTGGAAAAGGGAAACCAATGACTCCTTCTGAGTAGAAAAAGACCACAGGGGAGGAGGTTTGGGAAGGACCCTGCTGTGCACACCTGCTATGGCTATAATCTCTCTCTCTCTGATTCAGTGTTTTGCCAAGTCACCAGGAGCAGAAAGCTGCGTCGTCTATTACACCGAGCAGCACAGTTCAATGGTGAGGACTGATAACTGTCTACCACAGAGAAAGCCTGGGCCTTCCAAAAGCCTTAAATAACAACTTTGACGGCATCCATCTGGGTTCCTGAAGTTGCATCTGGGACATGGAGAAGCCGCAGAAGATGCAGGTTAAATGTTTTTCTCATATACAAAGAAAGACATGGTGTCAGATTAAACAAAGATTCCTGACTATTGAAGCAGATTGATGGGGAAAATAAAAACTGAAAGACGTGTCTATCTCTTTAAATCTTGCTCTAAATTGCAGGCTGCTTTGTGGAGATTAGAAATTCTTTCATTGCTTTTCAGTTTTAATGGAGAGTTTTATTTTGGTAGGAAAAAACACAACTGGATTGTGAGATGTATAGTTTGTGACTTCAGTTAACCCTATTTAGGAAAAACCTGTCTGCTTGCATCACAAATCCAAACCCCAGGCGCCACCATTCACATGGTGGCAGCTTTACCTGGCTACAGATCTGGTGCCTAGAAAGATCAATTCCCTTATTCTGGGGTCACCTGAACCTAGAACTTGATGAGAAACAGCATGTCCCTTTTGAGCCTGTGTATATTTCCAACCTAGGCCAGCTCAAGCCAGATTTGATGATTTGTACATGTTAGTTCATCACAAATTCTGGGTGAGGCAACATTGACTCGATTCTGCAGACCAAATATACTACATCCAAGAAGTGTTTCAACAATTATCCCATTAAGAACCTTTGAATGCCACATCCAATACACATCCATTGGAGCAGGGTGGAGGGGGAGGAGGTTTAAAGACCTGGCCCTCTTATCCCAACTCTGGACAATTCTGAAAGTCAAACCCAGCTTCAGCACTCTCTATGGGGTCAATTGAAAGCACTGTTGTAACAACATCGAAGCCAAATTCAATCCTTCTTTCTTGCCTTCCTCCCCCCAACCAGGTATTGACCTCAAGAATACCCCCTAATAAATGTCTGCACACTAATCTAGGAAAAAGAAGGAAGATAACCTTTGAACATTTAGTAAGAGTGGATGAAGATCTACAGACTAGAGATTAAGGTAATCATTTCTAAAGAAGGTTTACCAGTCTTTGGTTAGTTTTTCATTACATGTTTTAACCCCCCTCAAAGTAGATTTAATTTGACCAAAAAAAAAAAAAAAAAGGACATAGGACGTGAATGCAACATGCAAGTGAATCCTCAGTAGAATGAGCAGCCCTGAGTTCTCAGAGGTGTCTTCTGTGAATTTCTGGGTCCCAGCAGGCTTAAAATCATCATCTCAAACTGCAGAGCTCTCAGCTCCCTAGATTTCTGTGCCCAAATCTCCCTTCATTACTCATTACTGATGAGTTCTCCCAGACTCTGGCTACAGGGGCCTGACCATTAGTCAGGAAAAAGTCACTTAGGGCCTACTATGTGTGCTCTCTGTGGGGAGCTCAGAGCAGAGGGTGGTATTAGCAGCATGGCCGTACATGCCAGCAATCCTAGCAGCAGGTCATATGGACTTCGAAGGGTGTGCACATGTGAGAAGGAAAGGTCCTCAATGCCCTCATTCCCTGCCTTCCAGCTTCCTCCAGTAATAACACCCCTCGGGAGACCAGCTGCTACTCCATTACTGCTGATACTAACACTGTGTATTGAGTGGTTGCCATGTGCCAGGCACACGGCTAATTTAATTCAATCCCCATAACAACCTCAGAAGAAAATGAGCACTGTTTTCCAGATGAGGAAACAGAGGCTTTAAGAGGATATGTGATATTCTTTAGAACACTTGGAGCTGGTATTTAAACTTACACCATCTGAGCAGACATCCTGTTCCTGTTTATTTTTGTATAAATAAATTCAAGTTAGGTTTCTGCCACTTACAACCAAAAGGATGCCATACAATACAGAAAATTAGTGTGATGGAAAAAATATAAACTAGCCACAAGAAGGGTAGGCAGCTGGGTGTCAGAAGTTTTGGAGCCAGAGGTTCACACACTTCAGAGCTTCGTCCCTTTCTTCTGTTTCTCTGCATGTGTTGGTTTCTTGTACTGAGTGGTCAGTGGGATATTGGACCAGGGTGATTATGTCTGAGATTACAGATGATTTTTAATTTATTTTAATATTTTATCTATTGGTACTTTTTTCAGTTTTTCTGCAATAAATACATATTTCTTATGTAAATTTTTTAAAGGTATGAATAAGACAAATAAAATCAAAACAAATTCCAGGGTCCTAATTGCTCATCATCACCTAACTGCTAACAATCCCAGAAAATACATCAAGCAGACTCCTGGATGACAGAAGAGTGGACTAAATATGGCTGGATAATATGCCCAGAGGCCAATTTTGTTTTTGTCTCTCATTTTTTCTTTCTTTTTTTTATTCATCCCAATTTAAGGGGTAGCCTACTTTATCTCACAGGAGGTATGTCATGGCATAAAAAACAAAAATAGCATACAAAATACTCTCTTTCCTGGCTTTTATCTCCAAAAGCTTAAACACCAGAGAGGGGAGAGAAATTGTGGATGGAAGCAGCAAATGTGAAGAATCATGAAGAGCAAAAGATTTCCTCAAAACTTGAAAAAGATTCACCAGGGAGAGGAGTAGGACATGATAGTCTCAACAGTCTCTGAGCATTGGAAGCAAGAATTGAGGTTTTTTCCTTTTTTTATTTCATTTTTTTTCTTTTGCTAACTCTACACTATATCGTTGTGTAAAATTTTTAAAAACAACTTCCTAGCAATGTATACATTGAAGAATGTAAAATTATACATGAAAAGCATTGACATAAGGAACTATTTTAGCATCAACGATAGAAGCAGCTAAACAGGCACCCCCACCAAAACGTCTTAGGAAGCTCTGAAGAGAGCAAAAAGCCATTGTATCAAGGATCTGCAGTTATTTCTACTTTGAAGCTACTCTTTTCACTTTACAGCTCACTAGAGACAGAGATTAAGCAAGAAGTGAAGTTCTGTAAAGATATTTTTGGTACTCTGCTTTCTTAAAAACGTAAGGGAATTGCACTTTCACGTTTTTTCTGCATAAAATGCCTCTGTCCTGGTTTCTGCTTCTCATTTTCTGAATGTCACCCACCAAGGATCCGTGAGTTGATGCTCCACAGATGTGATCTGCAAGAGCCTTCTCTGCTGGCCGTTTTCCTCACAGCTGGGATCAGCCCCGGACCACAGGTAAATAACATTCTCCTACCAAGTAATGACCAACTACTCAAACCCAAGAAAAAGTACAAGGCTGGGGGTTGGGAGAAGGGAAAGGGCAGCATCTTATCACCAGATTCAATTTTTTGTTTGTTTTAAAGGTGGTTTTTTTTAAATAAACTTTTTATTTTGCAATAATTTTAGATTTACAGAAAAGTTGCAAAGATAATACAGAGAGTTACCATACACCTCTCACCCAGTTTCCCCTAATGTTTACATCTTACATTACACAATACATTTGCCAAAAACTAAGAAAACAATATTGGTGCATTATGACTAACTAGACTTTATTCAGATTTCACCAGTTTTCCCACTAATATCCTTTTTCTGTTCTAGGATCCAGTTCAGGGTATGACACTGCATTTTGTGATTCATTACTGTTAAGTTTAATTTTTATTTTTATAAAAGTTATACATGTTAACAGTTGAGAAAGTGAGATGATTATACATGGCTTATAATAAAGAAGGGCAGTCTTCTGCCCAAACCCTCCTCACGCCCGGGTCTCTTCTCTCAAAGGCAAACAATTTCAGCTTTCCCTCTTCTTTCGTCTTCTCTCCCTTCAATCCAGCCACATTGGCCTCTGTACTATTTCTCAAACATGTAGGGCCTACTCACATTTTAGGGCCAAGTCTTTGCTCAAATTTTGTCTGTGTCATGACTTTTTCCTGATCAAGTCTACCCGGACCACCCTATTTACAATTGTAATACAGTTCACCCACGTACTCCCAATCTCTTACTCTGCTTTGTTCTTTTTTGTCCCTACAACACCCTATAACTTAGTTTGCATATTGTTTATTGTTTCTCTTTCCCTACAGGAAGGTAAATATCCAGAACAGTGCCTGATGCAAAAATAGTCCCCAATAAATATTTGCTGAATGAATGAATGAACATTGAGAGAGGAGGAAGCAGACAGGAAGGCACAAGTTCCTTCGTTCTCCAGTTCTGCAGCGTCCCTCTAGTTCCCTAGCGACAGAGCTGAATGTAGATCCAGCCAGCAAGGAAGAAATGTGGTTTCCAGAGTTCTGGCCCCGGCATCACAAAGCAGAGTGTAGAAGGGTGAGTCTACAGCTGAAGACAATAGTGTAATAACTGGAATCCACACTCTATAATCGTTTACTAATTTTCCCAATACAGCTATATTTCAATTTTGGGTTAAGTATTATTCTTTACATTATTTTTAATAGAGAATATTGTTCACAGCTGAGTCACATAATGTACCATGATTACATTTCCTTTCTTGTACAACTTTCTGATTTTCCTGGATTTACTAATTGCCTGTCTTTCTTCATTTCAATTTCATCCCCAACATTCTCACACAAAACTACTCTCAATACAGTCAAACACATCAGGAATCTATCAGTTCATTTATTTTCTTGGCTACATGCTCTGTGCAGTCCTCTGTCCTCTGGTCTTGTATTTTTATCTGTTTAGCTTCTTTGTTTCTAAGGTTAAGCCTTTCCATATTCTCCAACAGCCTCCCAGTACAATTTTCCACATAGTCAAATGTATCAGATTATACATTAGTTTTTTGTTTTGTTTTGTTTTGTTTTTCCTTCCTCCTGAAACCCTATACCCTCCTGCTTCAGGCTGAATTGTTTCTTCTCAAGGTGGCTTCATAACTGTTTTTCTGGAACTTCCCTGGCCCATCATCCTGAATATCCTTCTCTTCTGGGTTGAGTCTCATAATTCCTGGATCCCAGTCTTCCTTTTTCTTGTTTAATCATTTTTGAAGCTTACATCCTGCAGTATATTCCTGAGAAAGAATGCACAGGAGAGAAATATTTTCTCTACCAGAATTTGACTAACCTCAGACTTGATAGATAATTGGTCTGGGTATGGAAATCTATGTAGAAAACTCAGTATATTTCCTCAGTATATTTAAGGTATTGTTCCTTGGTCTCCCAGCTTCCCAAGTTGCTGTTGTAAAGTCCTATGTTATTCTGCCTCACAGGTCTTTGTACATAACCAATTTTTCTTTTTTGTGCTTCTCTCTGGCCTTTAGGCTTTCCTGTTTCCTGTGTCCTTTTGTATGTTTTGTTTGGTTGGTTGTTTTGGCCTCTGTGATCCATAACTGGTTTACTCATATGTGGAAGTGAGAACCAAAGGCTGATTGACGGTTGAGTGTGCATGAGTGGAGCTTGCTGACTGGCAGGGCTTGCTTGCGGATGATCAGGTGGGGACCCAACCATTTTGTTAATGAATCCTTTCTGTCAGTATGTTATCTTAGACTGGGCGGTTTCTCCAGATAGAAGTGATCCAGTTTCTTGTTTTAGGTATTTCTGATGATGTGTACTGTGGGGGGTTGGGAGGGCTGCTTGGCATGTAGACTTTTACTTAATCCCACTCTTGTCAATATGGTTCTGCTGTGTTCTCCACTGTACACTGTGTCTCCAACTCCAAAGCCTCTGGGGCTCAACCTCTGTAGAAAGTACATTTGCCATAATCACCCACCAGAGCAGAAATCACCTGGCTGTATGGGGTCAGGAAGGAGATATAGAAGTCTAGGGGTCTTATTCAATCCTGAACTGTTTTCCAGATCTACCACTGTATGACCCTGAGCATAGTATGTAGGGGCCTCAGTTTCCTCCTCTGAACTTTGAGAGCCTTTGAGGCACTAAGGGTCTCTAGGGCCCTCCCAGCCCTGGCCTTCTGTGATCTATGAACCTTTAGAAGGCATAGTTCTATGCTAGTGAGTAACATAGGTGATACAGGAAGGTAAGTTAGAAGGGGCAATGGTGGGATAAGATGGTAGGGAGACTACAAAGAAAAGGTGAGACTCGAGAAGGACAAGAGCAGGCTGGAGAAGTGGGGAGAGAGCGTCTCCTCAGGTGGTCCAACATGAAGGTTACATTGGGGCAGGATCTTCACAGCACATTTAGGGCCCAGTAAGTAGACAGAGGATTCTAGAGAATGATGACTTGGAGAGAAAGCTTGAGCCAGATTGTGCAGAGTTTAATTCTCTTCTCTGAAATGGTGGATCTGTTGATTAAAATCATCTGGAGGGCGTTACAAAATTACTTGGACCCCACCCTATATAAAGCAGAATATCAGAGTAGAGCTCTGGAACCTACATCTCTTTAAACTTCTAATATGACTAGTTTCTTCATAAAAAGGGGAAATTTAGACACCAGCACAGACACACACAGAGGGCAGATGACGTGAAGAGAAGCAGGCAGAAGAGGGCTGTCTATAAGCCAAGAAGAAAGTCCTAGAACAGATCCCTCCCTCACAACCAACGGAAGGACCCAAACCTGTCAACACCTTGATCTTAGACTTCTAGCTTCAAGAGCCATGAGACAGTAAACTTCTGCTAAGTCATCCAGTTTGTGGCACTTTGCTACGGCAGCCATAGGAAACTAATACACCATCTTTTTGGAAACACATTCCTGGATTCAAGTTACCTCTTCTTCACTTTTGCATGAGGAATGATTCCTTAAAGCTACCCTCCTGAGCAGCCCAGAAGCAGTGGTTGCAGAGTGAAGCATGTGTTTCCAACCTGAAGATGCTTTCCTACCTGAAGAGTGAGTGGGGGGCAGCTTTTCTGAGTCATTAGCCAGTTTGCTTCCAAAACCTATCTGAGAAATCAAAGAACCAACTCTAGTGATTGGACATTGCTGGACAGAAAAGATAATATCTCCATGAGAAGTAATGCCCGTTCTCCCTATCTGAGAATGACATTGGTGCTGAGAACCTTAGACTGTGGGTAAAGCCCCAGGGTAGAAGGGAAACTCATTTCTTTGGAGACATTGACATCCCTCTGGTAGCTCATGCAGAGAGCTTGAAGCTGCAAGAGGCAGAATAGCCTACAAAAAAAGGTAAACCCTGACTCTGTCATTTTGTGGCTTGACCTGTGATGAAAAAACTATCCTCCTTGGCTAAACAAAGAATTTCCAAGGTCAACAGCATAATGGCTGATTGACCTCATAGGACCAGGCACCAGCAAACCTACCCCAGAGCTCATTCTCGGCCTCCCTTACTGTCCTGCTCAGCCTGGACCCATAGCCAGCTACTCGGTGTTGCCCTTGCTAACATCCTTGGCTCCCTTGGCCCTTTTACCTGCCAGTACCCCCAACACCAACCCTCCCTCTAGGTCACCCACAACCTGCTCACTCCAGGGCTGCCAAGTTTGGCTGCCAAGTATCACAGCAGTACCACAGGGCCTGCTAAGTATTCTCACCGCCCAACCACATCTGGGCCCCTCCTACTTCCATGGTTATCCATCTGGAGTTGGCTTCCTGTTGCTTCCCTCCCAGCCCTTGAAAAGAATTTTTTAAGCTCCACAAGTCTCCAGCTCCACCCCCATACCTCTCATCTTCAGCTGAGGATGTCGCTTTAATTTTCCTGTGAAGTAAAGAGTCTCCAGGCATATACTACCTCAACTCTGTTTCTCTCCACTTTAGAATTTCCCTCTGTCCACAGCAATCCTTTCCTGGGGTCCTCCTGTTTCAAAGGAAGAGGCGATGTTTTTATTTCAATGTCCAGGCAAACCCATTTCTGCTCTGGATCCCATTCCTCATTACAACACCAATAATCTCATTTATTTAAGAAAACAAACAAACAAAAATTATTACAGAACATTTTAACCACATACAAATGATCTTATTTACTTTTTATATCTTCAAATATCTGTGGCATTTTTGCCTACAAGCTCACGTCTCCTTCAGCCTTAAAAACAAAAAAAAAAAAAATTTTTTTTTTTTTTTAAAGATGACTGGTAAGGGGATCTTAACCCTTGACTTGGTGTTGTCAGCACCATGCTCTCCAAGTGAGCCAACCGGCCATCCCTATATAGGGATCCAAACCCTTGGTCTTGGTGTTATCAGCAACACACTCTCCCAAGTGAGCCACGGGCTGGCCCCAAAACAAAAATTTTAAAAGCAATCTTAATCTTGCTACTCCTATGAGCTACTTCCCAATTTCTTTCAATTTTTTTACTAGCCAGATGTTTCCAACAAGTTATCTTTTCTTTCTCCTCTTTGTTTCTTAATTCCTTACAGTCTAGCTTCAATCTCTACCACTCGACTTAAATTCTTTATTTTTTTCTAACTTTGTTATTTTGAAATAAATTCAGACTTTTAAAAAAAGTTGCAAAAAATTGCAAAAAGAGTTTCTGTATATCTTTTATCCAGCTTCCCCAAATGTTAAGGTGTTACATAACCATAGGACATTTATCAAAACCAGGGAATTAACAATGATACAATACTATTAACTAAACTACAGACTTTATTAGAATTTCACCTACCGTCCCACCGTTGTCTAATTTCTAAAGTCATCCTTTTAAAAAAGCTTTTTACTAAGGTCATCTTACATAATTTTTTTACTTCGTAAGTTCTGAGTATAAAAGTAAGGAATGATGAGTGAAAAACTTAGAAAATATGAAATGAAAATAAAAACTACCCGCAATCTTATCAGAGATAAAACTACTAATTTACAGGACATACAAAGGACAGTAGAATATGTTGAATCATTATGGGGATATCATCAGCAAAATCCAGACTGTGTATTGCTTCAGCAAGAAAAAAAAAAAAAATCAAGAAAACAGTAAAAGAGGTGAAAGGGGAATTGTTATTTTAAAGAGATTCATGAGCTAGAGTAACCTATTGCAATGTGTAAACTTTGAGTGGATCCCAATTTAAATAAAATGAAAAAAAATTATAAGACAATCAAGAATCTGTGGACCCTGAATGTGTATTTAGTCATGTAAAGGATTTATTGTTAATTATTAAGTGTGATGATGGTATTATGTTTTTGTAAAGAACATTTATTTTAAAGATATCTATTGAAATACAGATGAAAGGACTTCTTCAGAGTTAACGGGCTTGGGGGATAGGCAGGGGTCTAAGTTAAACAGATTGGCCTTGAACTAGTAATTGTTGAAGCTGGGTGATGGGGGTATCAGGTTCACGAAACTATTTTCTCTACTTTTATGTATATTTTGAAATTTTCCATTTTGAAATGCTTTTTTCTAAAAAAGGAATCCTCTATCTGACATCCAAAAAGTCATTAAACACAAATTTAGATTTTTGCCTGTTTTTCAAATAAACGGCATGAGGAATCACATTGTCTGAGACGGGCAAACACCAGCGCAGAAGCCCTCTGCATCCCTCTGCCTCCTCCAGGTCTCACGAACCCCCGCGAGGTCTCCCTTCACTGACTCACTGCCAAGCTCTCTGTCCTACCAGGCTGGGCGGCCTTCTTCTCCACCCTCTCACTCTTGCTCCTTTCTGCCCTCTTCCTGATCTTCCCCAGTCCTTCATGCAAGTAGCTCTAAGCCCTTTCCAATATCAACAGTTCAGCCTTTCAGATCTCTTTCCAGTTCTACAGCCGTGCCCATAACCCTGCTTCGCTCAAAAAAGCACGGGAGCCTGGCAGAGAACATAGGAGAGAAACCCAGTATATGGTCTGTTTAAAAGGTATGCAGACCAAATAAACCTAGGATGATGTTTTATACATATAGCTGTATCCTCTCTCACACTTATTTTCATTCTTTCTCCCTTCCTTTCTTTCTTTCCTGAACATTATAAGTACTTTGCCAAATTCTTAACTATTCTTCCAAAACCTGGTTTTTCATGTCTGTGGGATATTCCATCACATACATGTGCCTTAATGTATTTATCTCATCCCCTAGTGTTGAATCCAGTGACTGCTTAGTTGCCAAAGCAATTCAGTCCTCTTCCTCCTTGACTTTCTGCAGTACTTCATGTCGTTGACCACCCTCCTAACCTTGAAAATGTCCTCCATTGGCTTTGGTGGTATCTCTTTGGTCTCCCTCCTCTCTGACCAGTTGCTCTTTTGCCTTCTGTGACTTGTCTTCCTCCTGCTCCCTGAATAAAACTTCTCCCCAAGTTTCCATATAGCCTCTTCTTTTCCCCTCTTTACTCTGTCTCTCCCTGAGTGAGCTTTTTCTCCCTCGGCTTCACTGTGAAAAATTCCCCAATCTATACCTTCAGCCCTGACCCCTTCCCAATGTTCCAGACCTGCCTCTCCCCTGTCTATCGTACACGTCCACGAAAATATAGCCCAGGACAGTCCCACCAACACCACTAACCAGCCAAAGGGAGCCATCCTGAACCAGCTCTGCCTGCCATCTTACACCTGACCATGGAGCTGCCATCTCCCCAGGATTCAGCTTGATGCCTCAGAGTCACTGTCAACTCTCCTTCACCCTCCACCAAGTCACCAAGCCCTATTGAATCTACTTCTGAAATGTCTTCCACAACCATTTCTTACTTTCCATTCTCGCTGCTCCATTCAGACTTGGGATTTTTACCTCGCACTTGCATCCACCAGTTGGTTTTTCTTCTCCTCTGTCTGTTCTCTCCAGTCCATCTTACCTCCTGCTGCCATATTGATCTTTTTAAAGTGTGCCTTTAATTGGGTGACTTACCTCTTCAATAGTCTTCAGAGATTCCCCATTACTTACCAATCTGAATTCTGACATTTAAGGCCCAATTTAATATGACCCGCCAAACTATCCCTAATCTTAGTTCTCACTTCTTCCCACTCATATCTTGGGAATAGGATGGCTCCAGAGTCAGATCCCAAACAAGTAATGCTATAGCCTTGGGTAAATTATCTAAGTTCTCTGAGTCTCTGCTTCCCCATCTATAAAATGGGAGTATTAGTAGCAACTATCTCATGTGCTGTTATGAGGATAAAATGAGACAAAATAAAGCATATCAGGCATACTGTAGGTTCATAATAAATGTCAGATATTGTTACTTTTATTACATCACTATAGTCAAACTGAATTGCTTGGTTTCCCCAAACAAGTTTTTGGATTTATTTCCTGTTCCCTACTTTTGCTCTCCCACTTCCCTCTGCCTGTAACTTTCACCCATCGTCTTCACGTTCTGAAATCCCTCCTAGACTCTGAAGCCCTGCTCACATACTGCTTCCTCTGCTTACTTTCCTCGACCACCAGTCACAAGAGCTCTTCCTTGCTCTCTGAACCTCAGGGCTCTTTGCTTCCAGCACTCCTGAGGCATTTACTCTGCCTTCTGGTGAGCCGTGTGAATGCTTTATCTCCTAGAAATTATGACAGGACTATGTCTTCGTCATATTAAATTTCCTCTACACTGCCCAGCACAGGATCTTGCATAAAGCTGAAACTCAGAAAACTTTAATGGAAAGATTAAGTGGATGCATTTTCTCTTTTTCACCGATTGTTTCATCTTGATATGTCTATAAAACAAATATTTATCAAGCATCTTATTAATATATCTTATTAAACCCAGGATTAATGAAAATGGTTCTTGCCCTCTCAAAGCTTGCAACCTAGTTCAGCAGATTATACTTTCAGAAAGAAACCTGAGAACAAGTCAGGGCAATATGTAACAATGTGTTTAATCAACTATAATCAAATTTCATAATGTATAATCTAGACAGACAGTTTTCTGGGTGGCCAAGCTAGGGAGGAATCTGTGAGAGTTAGAAGGTGAGTTGGGGAGGGGCAGAGGCAGAAATCTTCACTAGAAGATTGAGCTGGCTGACAGGCAATCAAATTTAGGTAAGAAAAATAGAGGGAGGAATAATTTTGCAGAAGAATAATTATACCTGCTTTCATGGGGGATGGAGGGTAGGGGGAAGAAGGGTAAACTAAAAGGAATGTGCCACCTACTTAGTTAATGATTCTTTGTGCTGGAATACCAGTAGATGACAATGGAGGTCAGGTACATTGTTCACATGTGGTAATTAACATCATTATAAACACCAGGGATTAATATTTACCTGTCAGAAGACCATGTGAGTAATGGGTGTCTCCCAAATCTATAGCTGAATCAAAGCAACTGCAAATCCTGGAGAATCTGCTTTTATTAAAGTAGTGTTCTAGTTTTATTCTTTTTCTGTTTTGAGGCTCCAAGTTGCTATTCAGATTAATGAGATCACATCTCCGTGCTTCATGTAAGAGGGGTTGCCAGGAAGTCTGACCTTCCTCAGCCACAAATAGTCTTAAGTAAGGGATGAGCCGACTGTGAGCTATGAGATGTAATTCAAGGAATCCTAGAAAAAAAACTCACTGCCCAAAACGGTCTCCCCCAAGAGCCTATCCACATATCTGAAATTACACCAGTAGATATCACACATTGCATCCAGTTCCCTTCTTACAAATATAAGCATTCCTGAGGAAGAAGACCACCGCATCTGATCTAAAGGAAAAGACCCCTCTCTGGTCTAAAGGAAAAAGCCCGTCCCAAGACAGCAGACCTAGGACTGATTCCTCTGCTCCTGCAGGCGCCTGCAGTCAGCAGGAAGCCAGCCTGGTGGAGCCCGCAGGCAGCCCACCCCGGGACGTGCAGCGCAGCAGGCCTCTCAGTCCCCAGGAGCGAGAGCACGTGGCAGGGACACTGGTCGCGCTCGGCTCCTCGGTGGCAGTGGACGTAGTTATGTAAGGTCTTATGAAACGTGCAGGGCCGGCCTGGCGCAGGCAGCATGGCCGCGAAGGGGCCGCTACCTACGCGGGGTACCGGCTCTGTCCGCTGCTCACAGCGGCGCTCGCAAAGGCTTCCACGCAGGCTGGGAAAGGATGCTGCGCCCGCCCTGCCCCGGGGCCGCCTGCGCTGCAGCTCTCCAGGGCCCATGAGGCCCGGTCGCGCGGAGTCTCAGGTTGAGGTAGACTGGAAGGTTTATAGGAACGACGGAGTCCAGGCGATCTTATTTCTGTGTCTAACGCCGTACTCATCCTCCATCCCGGCGTTACTCTCTCCAGCTCACAGTCCTGAGCCGAGACTCACCCGACCGCGGTCGGCACTCGTGCTGCCACCTGCAGCTCAAAGGGGGAATTGAAGGACTGAGTAGAGTGGCCCAAGACTGGAAGGATTTCAGGACAGGGTAGTGTATATTCCAGACTACTGGAACTACTAGAATCACTGACGTTTAGGTATATTAATTCCAAAGAGCATTGCAATTGGTAACAGACTTGATCTAGCCTCCACATCCTCTGGAGGTTTCCCTTTGATTTGTTTTTTCATTGCGTGGATTTGGCCAGGGATTGATAAATATTTGCACAAGTGCAATTCAGTGCTGTAAAACAGATGTTCACCACCAAAGCTTGTAACTGATGCACATCAGTCAGACCTGATTTTTTACCAGTGCCATCTTCATGATGTCACGGAGGCTTCTGCCCTGCCTGTATTGCTCAGAGTGACCCATGTGACATCATCGGTTGTCATTATCCGGGTGGTTCACAGTCCATGAGCTCCCTGTACTCTGCGCCATAGCAACTCTATTTCAGGCATTCCCGTACCATGATTCTGAAAATGAGTGATTATTTTTAAAATAAGTTTAGAACAATTTCATAAGAGTTATGGTTAAGAGCACGGTCCTGGGGTCAGGCTCCCTGGCTTGAATCCTGATGCCAGCTTATTAAGTTTGTGACCTTGAGAAAGTAATTTATTCTCTCAGTGCCTTGGTTTCCTCGCACACTGAATAGAAATGATAATACCATCCTCATGGGATTGTTGTGCATTTAAATGAGCTAGAACGTAAGCAATCGCAGTAGAGTACACTGGGAAAGAGGATGTGCTCTAAGCTCAAACTGTGTGTGTGTTCAGACTCTGACACTTACTAGTGTAGGGATATGGGGAGAGTCACTTCACTTCTCTGTGCCTTGAGTTTCTCATCTATAAAATGGGGGTGATAAGAATATCTCTCACACAAGTTATTTATTAGAACTAAAGAAGATAATATGTCTAACATGCTTAGACACAGTGAAGACCCAAATGTTAGTCTTCTAAACCTTAACCAATCTTTGCTATTTTCAGCATTCTGTTGTTTGTCCCAAGTACAATTATATGTAATTCTGCCACTACCTTAGGAGGTGGGTGTCCTCATTGCCCGTTTACGGATGAAAAAACTAAGATTCAGAGTGGTTTAGTGACCTGCCTAATGTCATGCAGCAAGTGGAACCGGGACACGCTCTCTCCAAAACCAGGATTCTTTTTGCTGTATCACAGCTGCCTTTATCATTCCTTTAAGTGTGATGAGTACACATCTTATTTTACAATTCTTTGCCGGATGTCTATGCAGCGCTTGAAGTTTTTTCAGGTTCTGGTGACTTCCTGAAACCAAACCTCAAAATTTCATGGAAACTAAAAGAAATACAATTAGAGCCTTTTTTTCATAACTAACCTTCTTCATGACTTGTTAATGGCCTATTAGGTGCTGCTTTCAGAAGGGAGGGTGGGAAGGGCAGCAGGGTGGGCCACTGGGGGTGCCAGCACCTCAAGAACCACAGGTGTATTAAGCCCATGCCCCTCCCCCATTCCTAGCACACCACACCCCCTTTCAAAATGCTCTTCCGCTATTGTGAAATTACCTATTTTCATCCTCTTTCTTACCTGACAGACTGTGAGCTCTATAAAGCTCAAGACTGTGTCTAACATGTCAGTTCTCTAAAAGTTCTTTCCATTTTCTTTCTGTAAAAAAAGAAATACACAGAAGAAACACTTTTCCCTGAAAGGGGTCAGGAAACAGGATAACATTTCTTTAGACACTTAATAACAGATCCATCCCAATATATAGGAAAAGAGATTAGGAATAGATTTGATCCTTTTGGCCAAATATCCCATTGACTTCCTTTCCTGATTAGTAATAATAATAATTATAATAATAATAATGACCATTAACATTTATCCAATGCCAACCGTGAGCAGGCGCTATGCTAAGCATGTTACGCATATGAGCTCATTCAAGTCCTGGTAACTCCGTATACTAAGAACTCTATCGTCAGCCTCATTTTCCTGAGCAAGAAGCAGGCTGAAAGAGAGATTGGGTTTGCCAGCATCACATGGCTAGTAAGTAAGGTAGCAAAACTGGGACTTGAACCCAGGGCTGCCTAACTCTGAGAGAGAAGGCTTTAACCCCTGCCCTGTCCTGCCTCCCAGGAGTGGCAAAGCAGGGGCAGGAGTGACAGCTAGCTCAGGGGAGGTGCCGATGTGGAGCAATGGACAAGGTGAGTGGGTGCAAGCTTTCTACACTACCGGTCTTGATTCCTTCTCTTTGATTTATTTTCCACTTCAGCGGCTGGCATTTGTACAGACTCATCGTCTCTGGCTCCTTCCTTGGCTGTGCTGGGCATTCCTGACTCAGGCCCAGAGTGCTCTCTTCCCTAGTCCTTGGCACCAGGGCAAGGGGAAATATCCAGTGTCAGAGATCAGCAAAGCCCTCCATGTGACTGACGCTCATCTTCCCAGTGAGTGACATCCACGCCTCTGATGAGTGGTTTTGATGGCAGTCAGCCAGGCTGAGGTCAGCCAGGCTGAGGCCTCATCTCTGCCTCAACAAGTCACAAATGGCCAGATCACAGGGAGCAGCTGTTCCTTGAATGCCCCTGGGCCCAAAGACCAAATGTTTCCATTCAGCTCATGCAGTCCTGAAGCCTCCCATCCTCTTCCTATGTCCCTGTTTGTCCCTACCTATCAAACCTCCCAGGGCCAGATCATTTTAAGACTGACTGGCATAATCAACATGCTTTTGGGATTTGATTTCCAAACAGCAACACCCCAGAGATTTCAGCAACTGTACTGGCAGTCCCAGGTTATTTATGGCTTCTGTGCTCCAGATTTTTTTTAAAATTTTTGAGTTGTTTAGAATTCCAAACTCTTCCGTTTTCCTGTTATGTTTGATTCCAAATAATCTTTAGACCCTGCGGCAGACCCTAGAAACCACCAATCACGTGATGAATACTGCAGGGGAGACAGTGGAACACTGGATACCTTGTGCCAATGTGGCACTTGAGGTAAAGCAGCTACAGCTACAGAAGGCAGAAGAGTAGGTTGGATGCTGAAGTGGGGTTCAGAGCAACTTCAGAGGCCGTAGAGCAAGAGGCTTCTCAACCCCCAGATACAGAGGAACCATCAGGAGAATGTGTTAAAATGCAGGTCCCAAGGCCCCTTCCCCAGAGATTCTGATTCCTCAGGTCTGAAGTGGGACTCAGAACCTTCGGGTCAACAGAATCCTTCTTATGCAAGAGGTCCATGGACGACATGTGGAGAAAGGCTGCTAAAGGAACTGAGAACACCCAGGGAAAGCAAGCCTGATCCAAACAGGGAGAAGGACCTGAGAGGGAGAAAAAGAGGGATGTATTCAGAGAGGAAGAAAGGCAGGAAGGAGGAGAGAGAGGGAACATGCTATGAATGAGAAAGAGAGATTCGGAAACCCCCAGAATCCCACATCCTGTCTTAACCTACAAGTTAAGTTTTTTCTACAATAAAAGTCAACGCAACAGCAGTTCATCGCACTTTTAATTCTCCTCATTAGAATCATCTTTATTTTACCGAACCAAAATATATCTCCCTTTACTTTTTATCTCATCTTCACAGAGTAAGTAAATTTAGAAAATGCTAATTAATATGTGACTGACTTATCACACATAATCTTCATAGAGATAAAGTTTTTAAAACAACTGTATAATTGATATATAATAAGCTGCACACATTTAAACTGTACTATTTGATAAGTTCTCACATATGGATATGCCTGAGAAACTATCTCCACAATCAAGATAATAAACATATCCATCATCTCCAAAAGTTTTCTCGTGCCCTTTTGTAATCCCTCCCTCTGCATCCCCCTCATCTGAAATGATTTCTGATCTGATTTCTGTCCCTATAAATTACTTTGAATTTTGTATAAGTGGAAATTTATGATATATATTCTGTTCTGTCTGGTCTCTTTACTCAGCATAATCATTTTGAGATTCGTCCATGTTACTGCATGCATCAGCGTTTCACTCCTTTCCACTGCTGAGTAGTATTTCATTGCATAGATACCCCACAACTTGTTTATCCATTCGCCTGTTGATGGACATTTGGATTGTTTCCAGATTTTTACTACTACAAATAAAACATCAATGAACATTCATCTAAACTCTTCGTATGGACATATGCCTACATTACTGTTAGGTAAATATCTAGAAGTGAAATGATTAGATCACATGGGAGGTATATGTTTAAGTTTTTAAGAAACTGCCAAACTGCTTTCTAAAGTGTCTGTACCATTTTGCATTCCCACTTGCAGTATATGAGAGTTCCAGTTGCTCCATATCCTTGCCAACAGTTGGTATGATCAGTATTTTTAATTTTAGCCATTCTAATAGGTAACCAGTAGTATCTCACTGTGGTTTTAATTTCCATTTCTCTAATGATGAGTGATGTTACACATCTTCTCATGTACTTATTTCCCATTCATATATCATCTTTGATGAAGTGATTGTTTGACCTTTGGATGGAGGGGAGATTGTCTTCTTTTTATTGACTTTTTTTTCCCATGATTAAATCAACAGCAGTGTGTTTAATTTATTATTTTATAAAACATTTCATACTTTGTGTCCTTTATTTACCCAAAAGACACAAAACTGATTAATAAAATACAAGCAAATGAAAAACTCACAAGAATTCCCCATGGAATAGCATAGAATGTTTATAAAGTTATTAAACAGCTCAAACATAACTTTTAAATCAAATGCTTATCTCTATCCAAGAGCTGTGTTTGGTTTTGTTTCAGAAAGCTTTGTAACCTAAAAAGGAAACAAATATAGGAAAAGAAAGAGTGAGTTCAAAGCTCAAATGAATGAAATTAAAGCAAGCTCTAGAAAAAAAAAGATTGTAAATGGAGATTTAAAAAAAAAAGATTTGCTCAAGAGCCAAATACCGAACAAAACAATTCAAAAGCTATGAATTTACACAGTGTAACTGAATATTACAATGGAATGCTTTAAAGTGTACAATACATGCATATGACATAAGATGGGTTTATAAATTGGCGTCTTCATTATTTTGTGTTCAGCTTGCTTATAAAATAATTTTTTCCATCATGAACATCAGAAAGCAACAAAAAGGTGACTAAAAAAATGCCTGGAAAATTACATGAGCTAAATTGTGATGCTTAATACAGATAAACAATGATGAAATTATCAAAGAGGTCATAGTAAGCCACAAAGCCCCAGAAAAGTTATTCACAATTTAGCATTTTTATTTATTTATTTATTTTTTATTATTTTTTTCTTAAAAAGATGACCAGTAAGGGGATCTTAACCCTTGACTTGGTGTTGTCAGCACCACGCTCACCCAGTGAGCAAACCGGCCATCCCTATATAGGATCCGAACCCATGGCCTTGGTGTTATCAGCACCGCACTCTCCCGAGTGAGCCACGGGGCCGGCCCACAATTTAGCATTTTTATATCACGTGGAAATATTCATTCCATTTACCAACGACAGGTCCAGAAATGGTATTCATGATGATTAAGACATGTGCCTTTTAAAAAATGTGAAATTTGTTGCATCATAAAAATAGTTTCTATAAAATGCTAATATCCCAGCTGGGTGGGTTGACTATGAAGTCTCAGTTGGGTTCCTGCCTTAGCTCATTACCATCCTGAACTCAGCACAGGCATGGGTCTTTTTAAAAGGCAGCATGTTATTGTTCTTAAGTGGCTTCTTGGGTTATCCTTGGAGCATTGTGATAACTTTTTCATATGATGAATGGCTGTGCCATATTTTTACTTTTTTCATCGTTCTTTCTTCTTTTCTGATGTTCGAAGTTTCCTTCTTTTATTCTTCTGTTTCAAGAATTTCCTTCAGCTATTCTTTAGGGTAAGGTAGGTCTACTAGTGGCAGAATTCCCTTAGTTTTCTTTCATCTTAGAATGTCTTCATTTCCCTTTTATTCTTGAATGATAGTTTTACTGAATATAGGGTTCGGGGCTGACAACTTTTTTCTTTCGGCACTTGAAAAATGTTGTGGTGCTTTCTTTTGGCCGCCATGGTGTTTGTCATTCAAATCATTTCTCCCCCTCTGGGCAAGGTGTCGTTTCTCTCTTTCTGCTTGGTTTTAGTTTTCGGACGTTTGATTGTGATGTGCCTTGGTGTGGATTTCTTTGGGTTTATCCTGTTTGGAGTTCACTAGTTTCTTGAATCTTTAGGTTTATGTGTCTTGTCAAATTTAGGAAATTTTCAGTCATTATTCCCTCAAATTTTGGTTAAAATTTTTTTAGTTTAAAATTTTCCATTTGGATTCTCTTTATATCTTCTTTGCTGATACATTCTGGTTTTTATTTGTTTTAAGCATGTTTATAACTGCTCATTGAAGCATTTTTATAATAGTTTCTTTAAAATTTTTGTCAATGTCCATGTCATCTCACATTGGCATCTTTTGACATCTTTTCTCATTGAAATTGAGATTTTCCAGGTTCTTGACATGACAAGTGATTTTTCTATTACGTCCTAAGCATTTTGGGAATTATGTTCTAAGACTCTAGATCTTATTTAAATTTTGTGTTTCAGCAAGTCACTTCTGACACCCTGCCAGTAGTGAAAGTGGGTTACTGCCTCATTACGACCAGGTTAGGTGGAGATCCTCCTTCCTCACTTGGACTTCCTTGACACTCGAAGTGGGGAGGGGTGTCTCATTACTGGTGGGTGGGGGTGAGAGTTCTAGCTCCCCACATGGCCCTTCACAGACATCACAGGGAAGTGGGTCATTACAGGGGACACCACCACAGCAGGGAAGGGTCAGGGTGCCCCATTACAGCTGGGTGAAGGTAGAAGTTTAGTCTCCCTACTTGGTCTTTGCTAACAGGGATGGGGCCATAGTTTTTATATGGGTCATATTTATCTGCTTCTTTACATACCTGGTAATTTTTGCTTGGGTGCTAGACATTGTAAATATTACCTTGTTGGGTGTTAAATACTTACATATTCCTACAAAGATTCTTGAACTTAATTCTGGGATACAGTTAAGCTACTTGGAAATAGGTTGATCCTTAGGTTTTGATTTTATGATATTTTGGGGAGGGGGTCCTGAAAAGTGCTCAGTGTAGTGCCATTTATCCCCCACTACCAAGGCAAGACCCTTCTGAATACACTACTGAGTGCCCCATAAATCAAGAGGTTTTCCAGTTTGGCTGGTGGGAATTGGCACTTTTCCCAGCCCTGTGTGAGCACTGAGCCCTGTTGCTTATAATCCTCTCAGGTGGTTTCCTCATATATGTGCCAATCAGC
>NW_007742076.1:20417-22946 GCF_000696425.1 Galeopterus variegatus
TAGTGCCATTTATCCCCCACTACCAAGGCAAGACCCTTCTGAATACACTACTGAGTGCCCCGTAAATCAAGAGGTTTTCCAGTTTGGCTGGTGGGAATTGGCACTTTTCCCAGCCCTGTGTGTGCACTGAGCCCTGTTGCTTATAATCCTCTCAGGTGGTTTCCTCATATATGTGCCAATCAGCACTCAGCTGCACAGATCTTGAGGAGACCTTCTAAAGATCTCCTGGGTTCTCTCTGTGCAGCCTCTCCTCTCCAGTCATCTGTCCTGCAAGCTATAGTTGCTTTGATCTCTCCAAACTCTTATCCCTGTTTCCTCAATTCAGAGAGTTTGCCAGACTCCACCCAGGTTCCCCCTCCCTGAACTGTACCCTGGGAACTCTTTCAAGGCAGTGAGCTGGAGCAATTGTAGGATTCCTGATCTGTTTCTCACCTTTTAGGAATCACTGTCCCTGATTGCCTGATGTCCATGTCTTGAGAACCATTCTTTCATATACCTTCATGTGGTTGTTGTTGTTGTTGTTGTTGTTTTCAGGCAAGAAGGTGAATCTGAACATGTTACTCCATTTTGGCCTAAAGCAGAAGTCTCCTAAAGAAGTCTTAAAGTTTTTATTTTTTTTAAAAAATGAAACTTTTATAAAAGTTGCAATAATAGTACAATGAAAGCTTACATACCCTTTACCTAGATTCACCAATTGTTAATATTTTCTCTAGTTTCTGTTATTTCTGTCTAGATAGATAAAGATACACACTCATGCATGCATCATTATTGTTTTTGCCAAACCATTTAGGAGGAGGTTGCCAACATCATGCTCCTTAACCTGAATACTTCAGCATCTATCTTCTAAGAACAAACATTTTTTTACATAACTACAGGATAATTAACAAATCAGAATATTTAGCATTGATAACAAACCAATATATAGAATATAGTCTACGTTCAAATTTTGCCAATGTACTTTAATAGCAATTTTTTTCCAATCCATGATCATGAATGCCTTTGTTTGTCAAAGACATATTTTTATTTATTTATTTATTTATTTTTATTTATTTATTTATTTATTTATTTATTTTAATTTTTTTAAAGATGATCGGTAAGGGGATCTTAACCCTTGACTTGATGTTGTCAGCACCAAGCTCACCCAGTGAGCTAACCGGTCCTCCCTATATGGGATCCAAACCCGTGGCCTTGGTGTTATCAGCACCGCACTCTCCCGAGTGAGCCACAGGCTGGCCCCCAAAGACATATTTTAAAATACAACCCAAATGAATCTCTATTTGGTCAAATGCCAGGTAGTAGAGGGAGTGAGATGCCAGCCTTGCCCTGCTAGGCCTGCCTAGGATTCTGCTCCCAGAGTCCAGCCCCATCCCTAGTTTACCTCAGTTTCTCTCAGTCTCTACCTCTGCCCTCTGCTCTTCTCCTCCTCTTCTTCTCCAATACCCTGTGTGTTCTGGAGGCTTCCAGATGGTAGGAAGAGAGAATGGTACACCAGGAACCTTGCCTGGTGACCTTCAGAACCCTCAACCTGGTCTCTGCAAATAGGATGTCTCTCCTCCTCCTTTGGCTCTTTAAGGAGTGTGAAGTGGAAATGCTCAGAGTGTTCAATGGGGCACAAAGGCTAACAGAAAGGAAATGATGAGATTTCAAACAAATAGACAAACTCAGAAGTGAAAACCAATGACACAAAAGCTGTGCTGCTAGAAAACAAATGAGGTGCAAAGGGATCAACCATGAAATATGAGTCAGCAAACATCCAGGCAACCTTAGACCAGACCTGCTTGTGCCAGAAGCCACTCCACATCTACTCCAGACCTCCCATCTGTTCCCACCCTTCCTGCTTTCCATTGCACCCAAATGCTTTGGCTTTCTGCAAGGGCCCTAGACCCGGTGGTTAATTCCTGGATGCTGACCTCAAGTCCTTGCCAGATCTCCCTCCCTGACTACTGCAGCAAGAAGGGCTCCTCTCTCTGCATCTCCAAAGCCCTCTGTTTGTCTCACGCATGTGCCACTGATCTGGATCTGCGTGGACCTGCAGTCTCTGGGTCTGTGGGTTCTGAGCCTCCCCAACTCCCCAGACTGTAAGCTCCTCAGACTGTGCTGTCATGGAAAAATTTAAAACCTGTATGAATAGCAATCTGTGCTTTGGAATCAGATCTGGTTTCAAGTACCAATGAATGTATGACTGTGAGCTAGATCCTAATCTTCTATGAGCATCAGTTTCCTTATCTGTAAACAGGGAATAAAATATCCCGTGTAATTATGGTGAAAATTAAATAAAATAAATTATGCAAAGGACTTAATCCAGTACCTGGAACATTAGAAACTTTCAATAAATGTTAACTCCCCTTCCCTTACTTATTTTAAAAATATGTTGCCAGTAATTTTCATGCAAATTATAATGGCTTATAATTACATGATGAATTCACATTCATCAAAGAGCAATCAGAAAAATAAAGAAAAGCAAAGAGAGGCGCGGCGGCGCTCCCGCCCGAGGGTTCAGATCCCACATACAGACCGGTTCCCGCTCAC
>NW_007742077.1:0-430 GCF_000696425.1 Galeopterus variegatus
CTATCGGGGCATTTTCACACTCTGTGTACACTAGATGGGGCTATTGAGCCTTGCAAAGAGTTCCCGCAGGGTATGTAATTATTGTTATTTATTGATTTATTTATTTCTGAGACTCCGCCTCCTTTTTCTGGACCCCTCCCCACTCTGTGTGCTCAGAACAGGGTTGAGGCGTGTCTTCTACAAACCTTGTCTTTTGAGTCATCAAAGTTGTGCCCTGCCTCGCCCTGCCCAGAAGGTGTCCAGTCTCTCCCACTGCCGAGTGTGAACTCCTTTGGGGAGGGTCCCTCAACACACAGTTCCTCTTTGACTCCCCCCAGCACCGGTCGGCCCTCTGGGAGAGCTCTCTGGTAGCTTCAGTGTAGCTCCAGAGCACTCCGGGCTCCCCTCTCCCTACCAGAAATCAGTTAGGGGTTCTTCCAAACTGAGGCCC
>NW_007742077.1:1194-9509 GCF_000696425.1 Galeopterus variegatus
CTGTCTCCTGGCACGGCCGCTCCAGACCCGTCGCCATCTTAAAAGCCCCATATGTGGACTTTCTTATGTTGACATAAGTTCCTTTCACAACTATTTTTTTGAGAAAAAACAATCCCATTTATAATAGCAACAAAAAGAATAAAATAATTAAGAATAAACTTAACCAAAGAGGTGAAAAAAGGCTGCTGAAAAATATAAAATTAAAGAAGACATAGGTAAGAAGGATGACATTCCATGTTCACTGATTGGAAGAATTAATGCAGTTAGGATGTCCATACATCAACAAAATCAAGGACAAAAACCATATGATTATCTTGATAGATGCTGAAAAAGCATTTGACAAAATTCAACATCCATTCATGATAAAAACTCTCAACAAATTAGGTACAGAAAGAAAGTATTTCAACACAATAAAAGCCATCTATGACAAGCCCACCACCGGTATCATTCTGAATTGGGAAAAACTGAAGGCTTTTCCCTTAAGAACAGGAACAAGACAAAGATGCCCACTCTCACTACTTCTATTTAACATAGTACTGGAGGTTCTATCCTGAGCAGTCAGGCAAGAGAAAGAAATAAAAGGCAACCAGATTGGAAAAGATGAAGTCAAACTGTCCCTATTTGCAGATGACATGATACTATATAGAGAAAAACATAAAGACTCTATCAAAAAACTCCTGGAGCTGGTTAATAATTTCAGTAATGTTGCAGGATACAAAATAAATGCCCCCAAATCAGTTGCATTTATATTCTCCAATAATGAGCTAACAGAAAGAGACATCAAGAAAGCAAGCCCATTGACAAGAGTCATAAAAAAATAAAATGCCTATGAATCAACTTAACCAAGGAGAAGTAAGATCACTACAATGAGAACTAAAAACTACTACTGAGAGAAATTAAAGAAGACACAAAAAAAATGAAAGACATTCCATGCTCTTGGATTGGAAGAATTAACATTGTGAAAATGTCTATTCTATCCATAGTGATCTACAGATTTAATGCAATCTCCATCAAAATACCAATGACATTCTTCACAGAAATGGAAAAAAACATTCTCAACATTCATGTGGAACAAAAGAAGACTCCAAATAGCCAAAGCAATACTGAGCAAAAAAAATAAAGTCAGAGGCATAATGCTACCTGACTTCAAATTATACTACAAAGCTATAGTAACCAAAACAGCATGGTACTGGCATAAAAATAGACACTCAGACCAGTGGAGCAGAATAGAGAACGCAGACATCACCCCTCAGGCTTTCAGCCATCTGATATTTAACAAAGGCAACAAAAACCTACATTGGGGGAAAGACTGCCTCTTCAATAAGTGGTGCTGGGAAAAATTGGATATCCACATGCAGAAGAATGAAACTAGACATGTGCCTCTCACCATATACTAAAATCAACTCAAAATGGATTAAAGATTTAAGTATAAGACCTGAAACTGTAAAATTACTAAGGGGAAATACAGGTGAAACACTTTGGGAACTAGGTCTGGGCACAGACTTTATGAACATGAGCCTGAAAGCACAAGCAACAAAAGAAAAAATAAGCAAATTGGACTACATCAAACTAAAAAGTTCTGCACAGCAAAGGAAACAATCAACAGAGTGAAATAACAGCCTACAGAGCGGGAGAAAATTTTTGCTAGCCATGCATCCAAAAAGGGATTAATATCCATAAGATACAAGGTTCTCAAGCAATTACACAATAACAAAACAAATAACCCAGTTAAAAATGGGCAAAGGAACTGAATGGACATTTTTCAAAGGAAGCCAAAGAGATTGTATAAGTCTGTTTCTGTTGCTTATAACAAAATACACGGAACTGGGTTATTTATAAAGAAAACAAAATTCATTGCTTGCAGTTTCTGAGGCTGGGAAGTCCAAAGTCCAGGGAACACATCTGGTGAGAGCCTTGGTGATGGTGACAGTGATGGCAGAGTATCACATTGTAAAAAAGGTGGAGCAGAGAGATAAACAAACTCTCTTCTTCTTTTAAAGCCCTCAAAACCACACACCTGACAACCATTTTTAATCCATTCACTACTGCACCATCCTACAATCCAATCACCTCTTTAAGGCTCCACCTTTCAGTTACCATAATAGGATTTTCTACCATCTTAACAGTGGGGGCCAAGATTTTAGTACATAAAACTTGGGGGATACAAAACTTCAATGAGTTTTGGGGGGACATAATTCAATCCACTTCAGAGATCTACAGATTTCAATGCAACCTCTATCAAAATCCCAATGGTATTCTTTACAGAAATAGAAAAAGCGATCCTAAAATTCATATGGAATCATAAAAGACCCCAAATAGTCAAAGCAATCTTGAGCAAGAAGAAAAAAGGTGGAAGCATCACACTTCCTAATTGCAAAATATATTACAAAACTATAGCAAGCAAAACACAAAAACAGATATATAGACCAATAGAATAGAATAGTCCATAAATAAATCCACGCATTTATAGTCAATTGATCTTCTCTAATGGTACCAAGAACACACAAAGGGGAAAAGATGGTCTTTTCAATAAATGGTGTTTGGAAAACTGGATATTCACATGCAGAAGAATAAAATTGGGTTTTATTTCAAAACATATATAAAAATCAACTCAAAATGGACTGAAGGCTTAAATGTAAGACCTAAAATAATGTAAGACCTGAAATTATAAAACTACCAGAGGAAAACACAGGGAAAAGTTTTTGACATTGGTTTTGGCAATGATTTTTTAGTCACGACACCAAAAGCACAGGCAACAGAAGCAAAAATTGACAAGTGAGACAACATCAAACTAAAAAGTTTCTACACCCTGTTTGCTAATCATATATCTGATAAGGGGTTAATATTCAAAATATATAAGGAACTCATACAACTCAATAGCAAACACACACACACACAAATACCCCCACAAACAAATAATCCAATTAAAAAATGGACAAATGACATAAATAGACATTTGTCAAAAGATGACATACAAGTGACCAAAACATACTTGAAAAGGTGCCCAACATCACTAAGCATCAGGGCAATGAAAACTGAAACCATGAGATATCAATTCACACCTATTAGGACGGCCTTTACCAAAAAGATAACAAGAGTTAAGGGCTGGCCAGTTAGCTCAGGTGGTTACAATGCAGTGTTGACAACACCAAGGTCAAAGGTTCCAATCCCGTATGGAATAACTGCCAAAAAAAATTTTTTTTAAGTAACAAGCATTGGGGAGAATTCAGGGAAAAGTGAACCATTGTACACTGTTGGTGGGAATGTAAATTTGTACAGCCATTATGGAAAAACAGTATGAAGTTTCCTCAAAAAACAGAACTATCGTATGATCCAATAATCCAATAATCCCACTTCTGGGTATATATCCAGAGGAAGAAAAATCAGAATCTTGAAGAGATACCTGCATGCCGTATTTATTGCAGCATTATTTACAATAACCAAGATATGAGAACAACCTAAATATTCATTGATGGCTGAATAGATAAAAGAATGCTGTTCCATTAAGTGTGTGTGTGTGTGTGTGTGTGTGTGTCTGTGTGTGTGTGTGTGTGTGTGTGTATAAAATAAAATACTTTGCTGCAACTTGAGGACATGATGCTAAGTGAAATAAGCCAGATATCAAAGGACAAATACCGCCTAATCTCACTTAAATTGGGATCTAAAATAGTCAAACTCATAAAAGCGAAGAGTAGAGTAGTGGCTGCCAAGGTCTCAGGGGAGGGGAAAATGAGGAGGTGTCGGTCAAAGGGTACAAAGTTTCAATTAGGCAAGATGAATGGGTTCCAGAGATCTAATGTACAACTTGGTGATTATAGTTAGCAGTACTGTAGTGTATATTTGAAGTTTACTAAAAGAGCGGATCCTAAGTGTTCTCACCACACACACGTGCACACACACGCACACGCAGGTGAGCGCATGCAGTAACCATGTGAGGTGATTGTTATGTTAATTAGCATGAAGAGGTGATCATTACACAATGTATACATACATCAAAATATCAGGTTGTACACCTTATATATATTCTTACACAGTTCCTATTTGTCAATTATGTCTCAAAAGGTGGGAAACATGCAGTACAAAGCACCTTACTCTGGGGTTTGTGCTGCTCTAGCCAAAATCAAACCAATGTGCCATAGAGACAAATGTCTTTCCCTGTCTCCCTTTCCCAGTCTGTGCATTTTGTTTTGTTTTGTTTTTAGGAGATTATTAAGTGATGGAAAAATCACATGTAGGGTTTACTTCAGCTGTAGAATGTGTATCCAAACTTGCTTTTTGTCTGTCTCACTGAGGCCCCAAACCCCTACCACAGTCCATCTATTCCACACATTTGCAATCTCTAGAGCTCCAGCTACAGCAGCATCCAAAGACATGGGATCAATGCTATTCTTAATTCAGATGAGTTTAAACACCCTCCTTGCCTGAGTGACCCCGCGAGCCAGACTTGCTGTTCCATTTTTCTACCCTAATAGCTCATTTCTAATAACTGGGCTTCTGTTCTGTTCCTGCAATTAAGTCCCATTTTATCATCTCAGTTCCACTAATGCTGTTTCTGTCTTGACAATCTCATCTGATTCTCCAGTTCTATAAGCCCAGGGCTTGCCTTACTCTTCCAAAAGTTTTCTGGATCTGCATATGGGAGCAGCTGCTTGCTGTCAGAACTTCCCATTTCTTGCATGCCATATTGCTGGTTTCCTCAATCCCCAGCACAGTGTCTCCCTGGCCTGTGGTGCCTCCTGCCACCCAGCCTGAAAAGTCTGCCAGGCAGCCCTTCTGCCCTCATTTCAATTTGCTTTCGTGCCTGGATTCTGTCACTTTAGCTGACTCCCTCCTGGTGTCACTGTCCTCTCCAGTCCTTGATCCCTACAGCCTCCCCTCCACTGTGAGTCTGTCTAATTTCTAGATCCTCGTCTAGTATGTCTCTTTCCACCAAGGCTAGAATCGATTATAATAATAATTTTAAAAGAGCACTCCCTTCCACCAGTCGGTGATGATTATAGAAGGATGATCTGGGACTCAGTGTCATATAAAGAGCATGGATTTGGAATCAATCATACTTATTTAATGCCAACTTTAAAAACTACTAGCTGTGTATCCTGGAGCTAGAACTTAAGTAATTTAACCTCTCTGGTCCTACTTTATTTATCTCTAAACTCGGACCAATAATACTTCTCTAGATTGTTGGGAATAGATAAGATGACTTGTGTAAGTCAAGTAGCATAGTACTTAGCACATAGTAGGCACCCACTAAATGATAATGCCATTTATGTCTTTGCCCAGAGATGACTGGTCACCACTTCCTCACACCTGTTGTCTTAGTCCCTTTGTGCTGCTGTAAGAGACTACCTGAGACTGGGTAATTTATTTCTTACAGCTCTGCAGGCTGGGAAGTCCAAGGTCAAGGCACCAGCATCTGTAATCTAGTGAGGGCCTTGCTGCTGCATCTTCACATGGCAGAATGTGGGAAGGCAGAAAAGGAACCAGTTGGTTCCCTGGAGCTCTTTTATAAGTCACTAATCCTATCACCTTCTACAGGTCCCACCTCTGAATATTGCTGCACTGGGGATTAAGTTTCAACACAAATTTTGGAGGGGACACAAACATTCAAACATAGCACCTGTGTTTCTGGTTCTGCAATCAAAGCAGAAACTATTTTCATGTCCACAAAATAATAAATAAATCAGAAGCCAGAGAGCCAAAGAAAGTTCTAACTGATAAAATTTTCTTATAATGTTCCTCCACCTTAAGTTTAAGGCACCTGCGCCTTATCCAGCTTGACTCGTCCACAAAATAATAAATAAATCAGAAGCCAGAGAGCCAAAGAAAGTTCTAACTGATAGAATTTTCTTATAATGTTCCTCCACCTTAAGTTTAAGGCACCTGCGCCTTATCCAGCTTGACTGGAATAGAGGCCCTTAATATAAAATATAGAGAAGTTTTTTTTCATAATAGTTTTGTATTTCTTTTGGGTGGGAAAGGGGAGCCAATGTTGTTCTTGCAGACTAATTCTTGTCCATTCATTCACCATGTATCTATTAAGACCCTATATTTAGCCTTTCATGGTAATTAAGGGTTTTAGGGAAAGGATGAGCCAAGGTGATATTACAAAGCAAGATAGTAGAAAAAGCTTGTCTTGGGGGCTATCCCTCCTATCCATGGTTTCACCCTTCTTTATGCAAATATATCCCATCACTCTCATGTTCCCTGTGGCTACCCATGACCCCACACTGAGGTGCTCCCCAGCCGAGGAGTGACCTCGTCTAAAAGATCTCTTTCTCCATCTCCTGACTTGCAAAGTTGGCGTCTTTATTTGGCCTCTGGGATTCTGTGCATGGCGGTGTCTCCAGGCAGATGATGGGCAAACCAGGTGTGCCAGGTGACTCCAAAGAATGAACTTGAGCGTTTGTAGCCATCACTGAATCATCTTATGACTAGCGGGGCAAGCCTCAAATTAGCCACAGGATTTCCGGACTTCTGGTCAAGATGGCGGAATAGAAAGTCCCTAGTGTCACTTTCTCCCACAAATCAACTGATTTAAACTATAAAAACATAACATCAAGTGCATATGGAATGGGGAGATATCCAGCGGGGGAGGCAGAAACTCCGCAGAGACCACATGCCCTGCAGGGCTGTCGTTGCACGATCAGGCAGATAGGCTTCACTGCCACCACCCAGCTCCATTCCCAGCCCAGCCCAGTGCGCACACAGTGGGGAGACATCGGCAAGGGAGGCGGAGGCTCCATAGAAACCACACACCCTGTGGGGCCGCCACTGTGTGATCCAGCAGGTAGGCTTCCCCACAGGCACTCGGCTCCATTCCCAGCCTGGCCTAGTTTGCTCGGAGAAGGGAGATGTCCAGCAGGTGAGGCGGGATCTCCACGGGGACCACACTGCTGCCGTGTGATCCAGAAGCCCGGCCCAATGCGTATGGAGGACAGAGATGTCCAGCAATGGAGATAGAAGCTCTGTAGAGTCCACACACCCTGTGGGGGGCCGATGTCATGGGATCCAGCAGCAGGTAGGCTTCACCACCACCACCATCTCCATTCCAAGCCTGGCCTATCGCACACAGAGCAGGGAGACATCCTGCAGGGGAAGGGGAAGCTCTGCAGAAACCACACATTCTGCAGTGCCTTGGCGCATCCCAGAAGCCCGGGCCAGAGCACACGGAACAGGGAGAAGTCCAGCACGGAAGGTGGAAGCTCAGGAGAGACCACACACCCTGCAGTACCACCCCATGATCCAGCAGCCCAGCAGAGTCCAAGGTGACCAGAGAGGTGGCTCCCCAGGGAGGCCCAAGACCCAAGGCAACCACACACGCAAGGCAGTACTGGCCAACTGAGCAGTCACTGAGGTAACCATACCAAATTGGCAACCACAGCAACATCTTAGTCAGTCAATAGTGTGAAACCTGTGGACTATGAAACCCCGTGCCACAATGAATAAACATAAAAAAAAAAGATACCAGAAATACGAAAAATCAAAAAAGTACACCACCAAAGGATAATAACTCTCAAGCTGTAGATCCTATAGAACAAGAAGCCCTTGAAATGACTGACAAGGAATTTTGAGTGATAATTCTAAGGAAACTGAATGAGATACAAGAAAACTCAGCTAAACATCATGATGAAATGAGGAAAAGAGTACAGGACCTGAAAGAGGAAATGTACAAGGAAATCGATGTCCTGAAAAAAAAATGTAGCAGAACTTGCTGAACTGAAGAAGTTATTAAGCAAAATAAAAAACACAATGGAGAGTTTAACCAGCAGGCTTGTGGAAGTTGAAGAGAGAATCTCTGAACTTAAGATGGGCTGTTTGAAATAACACAAGCAGACAAAAAAAGAAAAAAGAATCAAAGGCATTGAAGAAAATCTGAGAGAGATATCAGACAACATTAAGCGCTCAAATATCTGAGTCATGGGTATTCCAGAAGGGGAGGAAAAAGGAGATTGCATTGAAAACATATTCAACAAAATAGTGGCAGAAAACTTCCCAGGTACAGGAAAAATCACAGATCTTCAGATCCAGGAAGCTCAACGATCTCCAAACGTATTCACCTCAAAAAGGTCTTCTCCAAGACATGTTATAGTCAAATTGGCAAAACTCAAAGACAAAGAGAGAATCTTAAAAGCTGCAAGAGAGAAGAATCAAATCAGCTATAAGGGAGCCCCAATCAGGCTAACATCAGACTTTTCATCACGAACCCTAAAAGCCAAAAAGGAATGGGATGATATATTCAAAATACTAAAAGACGGATATTGCCAGCCAAGAATACTCTACCCTGCAAGGCTATCCTTCCAAAATGAAGGGCAAAT
>NW_007742077.1:14593-15591 GCF_000696425.1 Galeopterus variegatus
TGGGAGCTAAAAATAAATAAATAAATTCACACACACACACACACACACACAAACCGGGGGGGCGAAGAAGACATAACAAGTACAGTTCCTTGAAGTTGATATGACAAGCAAACAGAAAGGACATTGTTGGTTGGGAGGGAGGAGGGTGAGGAGGGAGGGAAGTTTCGGTAATGGGCCATAATAATCAACCACATTGTATATCGACAAAATAAAATAAAAATAAAAATAAATTTTAAAAAAAGTCTATCTTCCATTCCTACAAGTTTGATCCTGCCTTTGGGTAGGGAAAGGTGAATTCATACCCAAGTATTTGTAACTAGTCCAATGAATCTCTAGCATTACTTCTTCAGGTATATTTCTGATTTAATAATTGCTGGAGTTGTAACTCCATAGAATAGTAATGTGATTCTAGATGCTACGGCAGTAGAATTATTGGGGAATAGAAATGTCTTAAACTGACAACAGGCACCTATTCTCCTCTGGCCCTGCTGAAGCCCAGGACAAGTCTGCAGGGTGATTAGCTTGGCCCCTTCCTCCCTCTGCCTTGCAGGACACTCACCTCACCTGCTGCCACATAATGTAATGGGCCCCTCTGTGTTCTCTCTGTCCTTGCCTGCTTCTCCTGATGGCATCACCAGCAACATGATGTGCCCTGGCTTTCTGCAAGGGGTCAAATATCCCTGCCAGATGACTCTCCTCTGCCCACCTCCCTCATCCCAGTAGTAGAGCATTCATTATGCAGAGAGATGGCATAATGAGGTATTAATAGTCCCAGATGTAGAGTGAAAATACCTGTATTTGAGACTTGGCTCTACCACTACTATTAGCTCAGGGAGTGACTTCTGGCAAGGCATCCAAGCTGTTGAGCATCCATTTCCTTATTTATTTTATTTTTTTTTTTAAAAAGGTGATACTTGCCTTATAGGGCATTTGAAAGTTTTTTTTTTTTTCCCCCTTTTTGTCTTTTTTCGTGACCGGCAACGGATCGCAACCCTCAG
>NW_007742077.1:16771-22939 GCF_000696425.1 Galeopterus variegatus
AACCCTCGGCGGGAGCGCCGCTGCACTCCCAAGCGGCACACTGTAGCAGTGCGGCACACTGTAGCAGTGCGCCACCGGGCCGGCCCCGGGCATTTGAAAGTATTAAAAGAGGAAAAGAAGTTAAATGTACCTCATATATTTTTGTCAGCCTGAAGCCAAAAGACCCACATCACATAGATCAATATTTCCTAATCAAATAATGAGGGGATAATATAATCCGTTCAATCAAAAAGCATTGCTTCAGCCCCTACAGAGTGCCAGTCTAGGAGGGTTGGTTTCACAACCATGAAATCAAGGGTCCAGGCAATGGTATTAAGGCACAGTTCTTGATCCAAGTGAGCAGAGTTACATCTGAGAAGTCTCCAGGGAGCTCAAGGACTGAGGCCTAAGGGAGCGCATTGGAGCTCAGTGCCTTCTGACACTGTTGCCACAGAGACGCTTGGCTGTAGTTGTTTGAAGAGAAGCCAGCAGAGGGCCCTGCTTTCCTTTAAGAATGGGGCTCAGGGCTTCTCCATCCTGTCATATCTCATAGCCTCTGGTGGGCTCTGACAAGGATCTCTCAGTGATGGTGTTTTCAAACAGGAGTGCCCTACTTGGAGGAAAAGGAAACACAGAGGTATCTGAATGTCCCCAGGGCTTCTGAGCCCCCTGGAGGCCCAGACCTTCCTCCCATCATGTTCTCTGCAGCTTGACAGGTGTTCACCCACAACACCTGAGAGGGCTGAGAGAAGACCAACACCTGTGATCAGTGCCATGTCCCCCATCCGGAACAGGAAGGAAGGGCAAAATGGAGATAAAGAAAAGAAGTGTGTTTGTGGTGTTTCTCAGAAAAGGCTGTTGTGGTGACTGCCATACTGCCAGGCTCCTCCCAGAACCCAGGAGTCTTGATCCCCTGGGCTTCCTTGATGGAGAAGAATGAGGAGCTGAAGCCACCAGGTCCAGGGACATGACAGCACGATGACTTCTGGCCTCAGCTCACCTTTTGCAAAATGATTCAGGCTGCCCCATGGGCAACTGAAGCAATGGGCAACTGCAAGCATTGATATCCAGAATCTATGTTGTGCTGAAAAACAAACAAGGAAACAAAAACTCAAGGAACCTGTACCAAAGTCTGCAATGACCTGAGCTGGATACAAGATGTCCCCAGGCACAGCCAAACCACCTGCACTGCTTTGCCTCCCACCTGGATTACAGGTTCCTCCATGATTCACCTTCCATCCACCACCTCTCCCCCATCAGTCCTCAAGCACCTCCCGCTCCTTCTGTCCTAGTGAACCCCCAAAATAAGTAAACCTCTCTTGAGGACTCTAACTGCGTCTGCAATTTCATCAAGCCCCAAACTGGTTCTCTATCTGCCCTAAATTTTCATTCTACTCTTGAAGACAGGGCATGAGGGATGTGGCCTGAAGTCATGGCAGAGAAGAGGGCAGAGCACTCATGGAGACACTGAGGACATTTTGTAGTTCGTTTTAATTTGCTGCTGTGTGTGTGTGCACATACTTGTGTTTGTGGCGGAGAGCAAGACTGAGGTAACAGGAAAGCAGAGAAAGTGACATTACGTCAAAGAGAGACCAAGACAGGACCACCAAGTGCAACCAAAAACCATGTCTCTTGGGCAAACTCATTCTGTTTCAGACATCTAGGAAATAGCCTTTGTCAAGGCCTGAGTTTCTGGTCCCTTTCTTCTATGGCCTAGACCCAGCTAGCTCTGGGGAAGGAATCGCTCTGTTTAGACAGCACAAAGAGCATTCTAGGAAAAAAGTCTGAGGTTCGTGTGGAAAGGGTGTCTTTCTCAACAGCACACAGTGTTTCAGGAAAGATCAGAAACATAAAACCATGGAGAAGAGAAGTGGCACCCAATTTAGCCTGCCCAGGCCAGGGCTGAGCCAAACCAAAGTTACAGCCAGATGACCCTCATTTCTGGAGACCTTTGTGTGGAAAGGGAGAGAAAGGCGGTGACAGATGGGAAGAGGAATTAGAACAGAAGCCCTGCTGAGTGTGCTGGGTCTCCCCAACTAATAGCCTCGGGACATGGAGAACTGTGGGCAGATGATGCCCCCTGATGGAAAAACACCTCGCTCACCACCAGCACTAAGGAAACGGCCCTGCCAGCATCTCTGCCCAACAGCCACCCACCCTACCTTAGGGGCGGAGGCACCTTTGACATGCCTTCTCATTGCCCCACCCCCACCTGCATCCCACCACCTGCTCACTTGGTCTACACCTTCTGGGATAGAGAATCTCCCAGCTAAAAGCAGAGGGGCTCAGCTACAGCAGCCCATCCTATCTCCCACCTCTGCAGAGGTCTCAGGACCCCAGGCTTAATTCTCCCTGTCTCTCTCTCTTTATGCACCTCCCAGTTGGTTCCCATCGTGCCTGGGGTCTGAGCCTCCTTGCGGACTCCTGACCCAGTGTATGGCTTACTCAGGTTGCAGACCCAGCTCTGTCTCCTGACTTTCTAGTTCAGCATTTGGTAAGCCCTCCACTGCAGATCCAGACCCTGGTCCTTCCTGAAGGTCTTTACATTTTAATAGATCCAGTTTGGATTGGGGTGTGAGAAGTTTGGATGGGGGGTGGGTATTGAGAAGGGGGTGATTATTCCAGAGGCATGAGGGGGGATATGGGAGTATACATTGAGAGATTCAAGCCACTGCTCTTCTGAGCTCCCAGCATTCCCTCAGGTTTCCTCCCAGCACCCCTCTGAGGATTGATACTGGCATTAAAATGCAACATGCTTTTTATTTATGTGGAGAGAATAGCTAACATCAATTGATTGTTTTCTATGTCCCCCTGCATTATACTAAAGTCTTCACGTGAATTGTACTGTTCAATCCTTGCAGTAACCCTCTGGGAAGGGTAGAGTTACTGTCTGCATTTTACAGACGCAGAAACTGAGTTTAGGGAGATTAAGAAACTTCCCCAAAGCTCACATGTGGCAGAGCCAAGGTCTACACTCAAGCCCTCCAGAGTCTGTGATTAAATCCCTGTGCCATTCAGAGAGTGTTCCCAGGAAGGCAAATGCAGACTCAGCAGGGAGGCCACTGCGGTTAAGAGGCCAGAAGGGAGCATCTGTATGGGGAGGGAAAAGGCTTGGGAGGGCTGTCAGGGCAGAGGAGGAGGGGTTGGATATATGGTTGGGAACCAGGGGAGTCTGCCTATGTGGTTTTTATTCATCTGCCCAAGGAGGGTCTCTCACTGTGTCTTTGCTGCAGGTGCAGTACAGAGTTCTGCCCTGGGTAACGTTGGCCACATGAAGCCTCAGCTCAGTGTCAGTGACCCGTGTGGCCAGGTAATCTGCTCCTGGAAGGGATATTTTCTCCTTATCTCCAGGATTCCGTAGAGTGGCCAGCATCTGTAATTGCCCCTGGAGATCCTGCTGGTACCAGCTCATCCAAGGGTACTGGGAATTCCTCAGGATGCAGCGCAGGGTCTTAGCCCGTCCACGTGGTACCAGAACCCACTGGGGCCTTTGCTCCACCAGGCTTGCCGTGATGTCTGAAATACACAGGCAGGCAGGGCTGGTCACACCCAGGAATAACTAATTGAGCTGAGTCCTGAAGAGGGGACAGAGGGATACTTCCTCAGCGTGAGGGGCTGTGCCTGGGAGGTCTGTGGCAAGGCTGGGTTTAGGAGCAATTTCTGAGCCTATGGCACTCCAGGGACAGGGTCCCTCCTTCTCTCCCTCATCCCACCAAGCGGCCTGCTCAGCTTGCCTTCTGACCTGTACTCACTGCGACCATGAGCACCCAGCCGAACAGAATGGGAAATAGCCCCATCCCCTGGCCCCTCAGAGGCTGTCTCCAGCAGGGCTGGCCAGGCGGGAGAGCAGGACACCAGCCTACAAGGCAGCAATCAGTGACTGACAATCTATGGGCCTGAAGCTCCAAAGGGCGTGGCTTTACCAGGAAACAGAATATCTGGTCTCATCTTTTTCCTGAAGTTCGAACCTCAAACTGAAGAGCACTTTCCTGCTTCCTGAGCACCAATGTGTCCTCAAACGCGTGTCCCACACCCCGCATTCACTGAGTACCTTAGAGACAAAACTTGGCCCTGCACCCTCTTGACTGCGTCCAGACATTCCTAGATCAGAGTTCTGAATCTGTGCCTCACATCTTTGCGAGGGATTAAAGCATCTCAGTGCAACCATACAAGGCCCACAGAATTGAACAAAGACATCTCTCATCCACACACTTGGCAGGTACACAGAGGGGCCACAGGGCAACACTGGGCAGTAGGACAACTGACACTCATCTCCAATTACCCGTGATTGACTGTGTGAGGGCAAACGCAAATAAAAGTAAGAGGAGGCTAATTCTCCTTGTGGAGAATAAGAGAAGAGACTCCCCTACCACATTCATTTTCTAACAGCATTTACTTTAGATAATTTGCAATCCTAAATTCTTTCTTTATCTCTTTAAAATGTATGTAAATCTTTTCTAAAGCTAAATAAGCCTCTCGCTAGCCTTATGATCCTGCAATGTCTTCCTCAAGGACCTTCCAACCATTTCTTTGAAATGTTGTCATCAAGAAAGACAGTGCTCCTACCTCCCAATTTCTAAGGGAGAGTAGAAGCCAACCTAGAACCCTAACTCAGCTTGGGTAAGAGCCTAATTTAGGGGTCTAACTTAACTTAAAGTGGATGCCTTGCACCAAGTTGCAAAACTACCTCCTATTATGAAGATAAGGGAGGTTTATTTTTTCTTTGGGTAAAGTTAATTAGCAAACACAAATGACTACCCCAATTCCCAGGTGAATCCAGGATGAACTCTGTGACAAATGGTGCTGTCAAGTCCCCTAACTTGAAGACTAGCTATTGTTTATCTTCAGAACTGGTAAGTAACAGGTTGTGTCTGCTTGGCTGTGTAACAGTGAGATTTCTTCCTGTCTTTGCAATCTCTTAGTGGATTGACTTTGATATGCATCACATTCTGGTTTAATGTTTATTCAATAATAAAACTATTTTTTTCTTCTACCTGTATAGGGAGGTTTTCTGGGTTGAGAGACTTTTTCTCCTTTATTTTTAATAATATTCACTTTTTATTAAATATATTTATTTATATTTAGTTTATATTAATTTACATATGATTACATATTATTTAATTATTTTAATTATGCATTTAATTATTTTTTCCCAGCAACTCATAGTGCTGCCCCTACCCAATAGTGTGACCTTGGGTCTCAGTTCCTTCATCTGTAAGATGGAAATAACAACAAGAACTATTTTATAGACATAAATGGATCCTACAAAAGTTCTTAGAATAGAGCTTGGCACAGACTAAGCACTCAAAAAAGCTGACTTTTATTATTGCAGTGATAAATTTTAAATTCAATTAAAATATGGATTAGCAGTAACTTTTGTCTTTAATCACCTGTTACTTAGTAATTAACTGAGATTAAAAGCACAAGTTTTCATAACTTTTTAACATTAGCAAGAGGCCTTGCTTTTCAGAACTTTGGAAAGCAATAATCTGGGAAATTAGATTTAAAAGGCCCTGTGTCTACTATCTCTCCAACCTCAGCATTTTACAGAAAACAATATGGAGACGCAGAGGGGTATTGCAACTGAACTTTACTATTTCAAGACCGAGGACTGAACTGTGTTCAAACCAGTGCTCCGAGTGGGGTGTCTGCCGCATCGCAGACTCTTGAAAAATGAAGAAGGGAACTGGAGCAGGGCCAGACCCAGACCCATCTCTCTGAAGAGTCCCCACGTCAGGGAGCAGCAACAGCCTGGCCTCCTAGCGATGGAAGCCAGATGAGGGGCCAGGAGCAGCAATTCCTTGAGGCTGCAGTCGCTTGCTCTTCCTTGAGCACCCTGCCTCCTCCCTGAGGACAGATGGCAGGATAAGGGATCCTGGGCCCATCTCCAGTTACAGAGCTGGCTGTCCTGGCTCTCTACTACTCCCCTCCCTCAGCCTTAATCCTGAAATGAGATTGGGATCAGAGTGTCTCCACACCCCTTTTATCTCCCTCCCTGGCATTCCTGTTCCCCAAGGTCAGTGCCTCCCCAGGCTCTGCCTTCCCTTCTTGTCTTGGGCAGCTCACCATCTTGGCCAAGGTAAACCTCTTGTTTCCAGACAGTGCCTAACTCCCTACCTTCTCTGCCAGGCCCAGAGTTGGGGGGCATGGCTGCTCCCTTGGGACAGTTGTTTTCTCTCCCCCCCCCCC
>NW_007742078.1:0-13975 GCF_000696425.1 Galeopterus variegatus
TTTTTTTTTTTTTCATGTAGTATTTGCTTTATTTTCTTTTTTCTTTTTCTTTTTTTTGTCGATATACAATGTGGTTGATTATTGTGTCCCGTTACCAAAACCTTTCTCCCCCCTCCCTCCCAACAATGTCCTTTCTGTTTGCTTGTTGTATCAACTTCAAGAAATTGCAATTGTTATGTCTTCTTCCCCCTGTTTTTTTTTTTTGTGTGTGTGTGTGAATTTATTTATTTTTAGCTCCCACCAATAAGTGAGAGCATGTGATATTTCTCTTTCTGTGCCTGACTTGTTTCACTTAATATAATTCTCTCTAGGTCCATCCATGTCATTGCAAATGGCAGTATTTCATTCTTTTTTATAGTGAGTAGTATTCCGTTGTGTAGATATACCACATTTTCCATATCCACTCATCTGATGATGGACGTTTGGGCTGGTTCCAACTCTTGAAGCATTTGATATTCCCTGTCTTTTTGATTATAGCCAGTCTAACTGGGGTGAGGTGATATCTCAATGTGGTTTTAATTTGCACTTCCCTGATAAATAGTGATGTGGAGCATTTTTTAAGTGCCTGTTGGTCATTTGTATATCTTCCTTAGAAAAATGTCTATTCAGCTCCTTTGCCCATTTTTTAATTGGGTTATTTGTTTTTTTTACTGTGTAATTACTTGAGTTCCTTGTATATTAGTAATCTGTTGTTGGATATATAGTTTGCAAATATTTTCTCCCACTCTGTAGGTTGTTGTCTCACTCTATTGGTTGTTTCCTTTGCTGTGCAAAGGCTTTTTAGTTTGATATAGTCCCATTTGTTTATTTTTTCTTTTGTTGCTTGTGCTTTTGGGCTCTTGTTCATAAAGTCTGTGCCCAGTCCTAGTTCCTGAAGTGTTTCCCCTTTTAGTAGTAGTCATTGTTGCTGTTATTATTATTTATTTGTAAAGTTTTTGATGAACAACATACTTACAGAAGAGTACAGAAATCACAAGTGACAGCATGATGAATGTTCATACATTAAATACAGCTGTGCAACCAGCACTTGGCTGACAAGCAGAGCCTTGCATCATCCCAGAAGCCCCCCATGTTCCTTTATGTTTTTAAGACTTGATGATGTTTATTAATATAGGTTGTTCCTTTATTTTAACTGGTAATAGTGCTCTATTGCATGATTAGAACATAGTTGGTATATTGATTCCTTTCCTGAGGGGCATTATGGTGTTTCTTTTTCTTTTCTTTTTTACGTATTACAAGAAACACTGTAGTCCTGTACACATTTTATATCAGGCAATGTCTAGTGAATTAAACAGAAGCCGTTTTAGGTATTCCAGACAGGAGGGGATTCAATGCAGGGAACTGAAAGGACTTAGGGAGTGAAAATCGGGAGCTTCTATAAGTGTTTGAGGAGTCAGGACTTGCAGGGATCAAAGCAAACTGCCAAAAAAACATTGCCTGTATTGTCTCCAGTGAATTATAGCTTCTCTTTGCTTGCTTTCCAAATGTCATGTGATTGATCTCACCAGTAAAATCTAATTTGGAACCTGCTGGCAAGGGAGCTTGGGAATTGTAGTTTCCAGGGTTCCTGCATATAGGCAAGAAGGTAGAAGGGTGGGAATAACTCTGAGTATCAAGAGATGCTGTTCAGCATACATGGACCATAGTCCTTTCTCTCATGACCTAGAAGAGTCCAACAATTCTGGGCAGCCCCTGGTCCATGCTTTATAATGTTGCCTCCCAGTCACTGAGTGCCTCAGCAGTAGAATTCAGTTTAGCTTCTTGGGAGTCCCTGAACCCCTTCTCAGTGCAAGCGCACTAGTCACTAATACTGCCACGGAGCTAGAATGGGCTCTTTGAGGACTGGAAGCCAGAAGGCTAGAAGAGAATCAGTGTAACCTAAAGAGTAAGATCAGGGACTTCGAAGCCAGACTGTGAGGGTTCAGATTCCAGCTCCTCCATTTTCCAGTTGTATGGAAGTTACTTAAACTCTTTGTCACTTTCCCTATCTGTTGTATGGGGGTAGTAATAGTATCTTCTGCATCTCCTTGTTGAATGATTATAAATGAGTTTTAATACAGGTAACGTGCCTAGTACACAGTAAATCTTAATAAATTTATCTGTCATCATTGTCGTCACCACCACCATCATCATCCCTGTAATGTTATATGGCAGAGACCTTACTAGGTCCTATGCCAAAATGAGCTTGATCTAATGAGAAGATGCAGGGTTAGAGTCCAGTTTCTGATACTGGACTGACTTACTTCCTTCGCCGGGCTCCCCCTTCTAGTGCTGAGCTCTGAGTTTCCTCTGTGTGATAAGGAGATGTTGAGTGAATATGCCCCCAGATTCTTCCTGCTCTGTCTGCCATGGATTCTAATCACCTTCAACCTGAGATTTTGCAGGATGCCGTAGGATACTGCTCAGCTTTCATTGTTGTGAAAGTTCACCTCAGTCTTGGCCTTTTGTCAGCATAAAACATTTGTGTTCAGGCACCAAAATCATATTAACTCATCTAGTGTTTTGTGGATATTTTCAGTAATGCTAAATTTCTGAGGGAATTTTCTGACAGTATTTATGGTTACTGTCAGTGGGTGTCGGGTCCAGATGATAGTAACATCTAATTGAGAATGCAGAGTATACAGAGTTGCCCTAGGGGATTTAATCATTTATCCCAGTCATCTTAGTGCACTGCGTCCTCTCCCGCTAATGCCTGAAACAGTAAACTCAGTAAGAACTATCATTTTAAAATGTTCAGTGCACTCAGATGATGGTGTGTTATTCCAAAATTAGGAGCATTTTAAGTGTGTGTTTTATAATTGTCATAACAAGAGCAATAACAAAACAATTCTAATAGGTTATCAAAAAACGTTAAATGTATGAGAGATGTAGCTCTCACAGAAAGAGAATAGAACAAAGTGGAAAGCCTAGGAGCTCCCAGCTGCTGCAGCTGCCCACTGCCCCACGGTGCTCTGACGTGGAGCCCCTCCACACACCACAGTGTGCTCAGTGCTCTGGGTCCCCAACAGTCAGAAGAGGGGCCCTGCCTAGGGCTGCCTGCTCTGTTGTGAACCAGAACAAAGCAGAACCCAAATGTTCACCGTCTTTGACCATCACAACATTTCAAGATTAGGTTGGAAATCTTGGCTGTTCAATCAATTACTTCAAGGAGGGTTTCTCCTCTGAATAAACACAGCCACTGGGCAGGTCTGTGAGTGGGATTGGCAGGGTTTTCTCTTGAGCACTGAGTGCTAATCCACTGGGGGTATGATAAGTTAAGGTCCTTTAATGTATTCTTAGGGTCATGCATTAGTTATTAGTTTTAAACAGTGAATAAATGTATCTCATAGAAGAGTCCAAAGGTATAGTAGGTTCCAAGGGCCTGCCTGGCTCTTCTTTCTTGAGTTTCCCTCCTCCTTACATGAGCTGCTTTATTAGTCCATAGCAGGGTGTTTGCAACAGTTCCAGACGTCATACCAAGATGTAACTTCCCAAGGTTCTCCAAGACCTGTCTAGATTTAGAGAAGGAAATCTTTCCCGGAAGCCACCTGCAGACTTCCCCTAAAGTCTCATCGATCAGATCGAGGTCAGTGCGTTCACTGAGAATCAGCTTGTGCTCAGGTGGGTTTATCTTCCCCAGTGCAAACCACGTGAAGGAAGAGTTCTGATAGGAAGGGAAAAGATTAGAGTTGTGATAGGAAGGGAAAAGGAGAGATGGATTTTTTATGGCCACACAGGTGTCCACTACTGCTGTATTTTACATTTTTTTCTGTTTGTGAAATTACTTGAAGTTCAGTTTTCTCACAAAATATATATGGAAAATATATACTACACTCAAACTGAATGTTAGTATAATTCTCATCCTTATCAAAGAAATCACTGTGTTCCTTTAGGTCTTTTCACACCCACCCCAGACTCAAGCTGCTTGAAAGTAACTCTAAAGACATTTAGATTATATTTACACAGGCTCGTGGGATCAAGATCCAAAAGAAGTTTCAACCTAGTTTAAGCAAACAGGCCAAGCATGACCTGTGCTCAGATGTCCCCATCTGTAACCTTGCTAAATAACAAAATTCATTGGACTAAATGTTTATGAACAAACATGACTTTGGCCTCGGTGCAGTAATTTCCAGGATGACTCTAGTTCGTATATTTGAACTATGGCAAATGTTAATATCATCCTAGAAGAGTGTGAGGTTCTTACTGTGAGTATTTGGTTGAGAGAAAAACTTAGCTTCCCCAAGTCCCAAATCTCTAGCTGGAAAATCAGCTATTTGAAGAGTGCTCAACCCCCCAGGGAGTTTTAATGTCCCAAGGGGTAAAAGGAGAATCTAGAATGTGTCCTCCATCACTCCTAAGTTTATGCCCTGTTCTTTGCAGAGCAAATTTACTCAACCAAATTTCACCCCATGGGGGATTCATTTGGTCTAATTTTGTTTCTGAATTTTTGGACCAAGAAAAATCAATACAAAGATAAGCATCATATTCCACTCACAGCCGAAATCCACATCCCAGGGGCAGAAAGCAGAGGAAACTATGTTGTTTTTTCTCTTCACATCATTTCAGTTCTTGAGCCAGCAGGAAATTGTATCCTTCTCTCTACCACTCAGTCCTATTTTCCTTCCTTCCACCAAGTTAAACAGAAACAGTTTCCTTCTTCTCACTTGTTAGGAAAAAAAAAGTCCCTAACTCTTTTATTTACTTAGCCTTTATGAATCCCACAGCCTTGCCTACTTGGTGACCTCATCTCAGCTCTCGGCTTGCCTTTTTATTCCCCCCGCAGTCCAGCCCCCACCCTGACCTTGCCATTTTCCATCGAGATTTTCACCAGTTTCTGCCGTAAGCTCCTAGGGTTACTGCCAGGCTTTTGATGTGCCGGGATTGCTGACAGGGAACTTCCACGGCCTCCTGCCTCGTCCCCTCTGCCATCGTCAGTGAGCGGTCTGCACGAGCAGGACATTACACAGTGTATGCAGTATCCTACCATCAGGAAAGACATGCTCCAAGCTTCTCGGCTTGTTAGTCTTGTTGCCCTTGAGAAGTGCAGTGAGTGAAGGTGCCGGCCGTCCCTTGCAGAGTGGTTTGACCTCTGCCCCCTGGACAGCTGCCATTCCCAGGATGAAGGTCTGGCAGGAGGACTGAAAGCAAGAGGCAGGAGGGATGGCATGAAGAGAGGAGGCCTCGAGTGTGGGAAGGAAAGTACCCTGTGGTTTTAACAGGAAGCCATGCCCCAAACCTGTGTTCCTGTGTCACTCCTGAGCATAAGCTTAGGGCCATCTTTCTTCACCTGGCCTCAGCCTCCTTTTCTCCTTAGCCGTGGCTGTGGCTGCAGCCATGGGAGTTGCATGGCCCTGGAGAAGCCTTTCTTCCCACCTTTACCAGGTGCCCTGCCTCCTCCTGAAGGTCTGGTTGCTCCTGGACAGGCCTTGGGCTGCACACACACAAACCCACTGCTGGTTGTCCCAACCTCAGCCCTCCACCTGCTCTCACTCCCTTGTCTGCTTTCCACCATGGCTTGTGGTGTGTTCATAACCTCTGAGTCCTGGGCTGGGCAGACCTAAAAGTGCAACCTCACTCAGCTGCCGGGTTAACTTATTGCCAAATCCAGGCTCTGGAACTTCACTCTCTGGCCAATGAAAGCTGTCTTTCTGAGCCTCCCTGGCCCCTTCTGAAAAAAAGATGAAAATAATGCCCATCTCACAGGGTTATTACAAGGATTCAGGAAGATAATATATGAAAGATCTTCACAAACCATAATGCACCATAATTATTTTAAAGGAAATTATGTATTGATCTCTGAAGATACAAAGAGCCTGGCCCATCAGAATGTCTGTCAAAATGAGGTCCCAGAAAAGATATTCTTTCCCTAGGTATTGACCAAAGTAGTTCAGCTTTAAGGCAATCTCTGGTTCAAATTTCTATCAATAAAAACAATATTATAAAGTGAACAGTCTCCCATTCAATCCTGTTCTCTAGCCATCAAATTCTCCTCTCTGGAGGCAGTCTTTATTATGACTTTCTGTATAGCAGCCCAGAGATGCTCTATGTGTATGCTAGAAAGCATTGGACGTGCATTCTGCTACCCCTTCGCACAAGTGGAAGCTCTATGTACACCTCCCCTTGCTTGCTTTCCCACTTTCTCAGTTGTTTTATCTTTGCTAGTTAGAAAAGATGGAAATGATATTTTGCTGTTGTTTTAATTTGTATTTGTTTACTGTAAGATTAAGCACAATTTCCTGTCTAAAAGCCATGTGAACTGTCTTTTCATATGTTTTTCCCATTTTTTTTTTTTTTTTTTTTTGAGTTGGCCTTATACTGATTGATTTGCAGGAGCTCTTTACTAGAGAAATAAGCCCTTTGTGATATATGTTGCAACTATTTTCCCAGTTTATTGTTTACCTTTTGATTCCTTTCTTATTAGCTGTTTCCATGCAGAATTTTATGTGATCAAATTTCTGCCCTATACTTTGATAAGAAAGAATGAAGACAAAGAGCTGTACAGTTCTGAGGTTTGTCTTTCAGTCAGTCTGTCTTGAGCTTTTATTCTTTTTCTATCACCTGTCACTGTCCTCTGGCTTCCCCTCTCAGCGAAGTGAAGGGTGTTCAAAGGCTGGAGCTTTGACCTGGGATGGTCCAAGGAAGCAAGAGACAGTCCAAAATCGAGAACATAGTTGAGATCTTAAGTGAATAGTTTACCTTGGAGGGAGGCTCGAGGGTACAGGTAACCAGAACATAGGGATTCCTCAGAACTCTGGAGAAAGGAGTCTTTTGTTTAACCGGAGTTGGGTTAAGCGTGCCAATCCCGTCCCATACCTCCTACCATCACACAACTGAAGGATAATGGAGAATTAAGCTAGTCAGTGAATTGAAACGCACACGATTTGAGGTCATCATTGTGGCAAGTGTTGGATGTTTACAGACAAACCTTCTCCAGCTCATTTTCTCCTCTGAGACAGTAAGTCAGGCCCTAATGGATCATGAGTAGTCTCATGTGTTATATATTCCATCATCATGGACTCTTGGGATCAGGAGCTGGGAGAGGGGCTGATCCTTGATCCTGTCTACATTGATGTCCCTTTTTAACACAGCCACAGACAAAGCCCATGCCCAGTGAGGATGGCTCATTAACTGCCCACTCTGCCCAGGGGCTGATGGCAGCGGCAGCTAGGTCAATCGTTGTTGGAGGCGTGGTGGATGTGCACATTTCTTGGGCAGATGGTGTCACCTTGGACACTGTAAATGTTAGGAAAGATTCTGAGCAAGTTCGTTAGCAGCTGGGTTGTTCTCTCATGACCACTCAGACAGACATCTGATGGGTGTACCAACTTGTCAGGACTAGTAGCTGAAAAGTTTGCTGTGAATGCCATTACTGATTTTTTCCCCACCCTTTATCTCCCCACCCTTTGGCCATTGTCTTAAAGCTGGATTCTGATCTTTCTTTGAAAAGGGTATTTCTCAAAAGAAATGTTTTCTCCCTCTGCTAAACACTCCTGCAGCAAGACAGGATGAACAGTCTTTGATCTTGTAGGCATTCTTTTTAAGTTTGATCTTTTGATCTAATGTTTTGTTTCTATGTACTTAATGGTTTGCCTCAAAATCACCTAAATATCAGGTCAAATAAGGCAAATACTTTCAAAAGGAAACCCATACCAATGTTTTATTGTAACTCCTAACAAAGTGCTATAAAATTGTTCTTTGTAACCAGTAAATTGTTTCTAACTTGGCAGGAGGTGAAGAGGAGAACTTCTAGGCCTCCTTTGTAACAATGGATCACCAACCTAGATGATCCCCAAAGCCCAAGTAGCAAATTAAAGATCGCTAACTCTGCTTTGTCAGTTCCCTAACATTCTTTATGGGAAGAAATAGATGAGTTGCTTCTTCCAGGGCATTTGCCAAGCATGGGCTGTGCAAGATGGCTTGTGTTTTTCCCATAAGGGTTGTGGGATGACCTAGTTCACTCTACTTTGGCCCCGTTGGAGCCTCTGAGCCAGTTTAGTGGGCAGTACAGAGCACAAACATCTCAAGCATTCCCACACAGAATTATAGTGGACAGAACAATGAGTCCAGGTTTATCAGAGTTGGGTAGCCATGGTGGAAGCATCTTTTCTCACAGCTTTTCATCTTTCCTGACAATATATCAATAGAAGTCCTAGGCACACAAGTCCATGAGCTACAAGCCTCAGAGAAATGCCAACAAATTGGAGCAATAGCAAATGAGAACATAGCTCTGTAGGATGTCATGGACTGCACTGGTTGTTTGGGGTATCAGGAATCTAAGTGGACTAGTGAGTCAAGCCCACCAAAATTTTATTCTGGTTCAGTTTATTTATAGGCATGTATTCCAGGCCAAGGGCTATAATTAATTCGGCTATATCTGTGCCAAAATATTCTTATGAATAATTAAATTTAAGATTCTGTTTTTGTCAATTCCTAGGCCTTTTTAAAAGTTAATCTATATTTTTTGAAGGAAAACATTGCCACTGTGACTTATTGGCTGTCTGTGTTGCTTTGCAACCTTAAAATATACTACAAACTAATGCATGTGCACGAAAAATGAAAAACTGCAAACATCCTAGGTATCCAACAATAGAGGAATGATTAGATAAATTTTGTAAATGTAAGCATTACAAGTTAACACATGAGGACTTCTTCCAGTCAAGATGGAGTAATAAAGCCCAGATTTATTCTCCTGCTTGAAAGAGTAAAAAAAAAAGAAAAAAAAAAAGAAACAGAAAAATATATAAAACAATGGTTTTCAAAACACTGGACTCAGGTAGTGAAAGACAGTGACTCCTGAGAGAGGTGAATCCTATGATTGCCCCAGCTTACTGCCCTGAGAGTTTGCAGGCCACAGCACATGGAGGGGGAACTGAGGTGGGGCCCAGGAGATTCCAAGTTGAGGAGACAGAGCTGAGAGTACAGGTAGACCAAAGCAGCTGAAGCTTACAGGGCACAGTACTGGAGAGAAAACTTGAAGATCTGCACATGGTGCCCCAAAGTATTCAGCAGTACTGATTAACATCTGTGTGTGAGGCCAGGGAAAGAGCCATCCAAAGGGGGATTAAAGTGAACAGTGCCCAGTGCTTGTGCATGGCCAGGAATGGTTTCTGTTCCCACCAGCTGAACTGGAAAACCTCATTATTCACGGGGCATGGGGTAGAATACACAGAAGGGTCTTGCCTAAGTAGTGGAGAATAATTATCCCTAGACTAAGCACTATTCCAGACCTACCTAACAAATCAGAAAAGCAAGACCCCAAAGGATCAAAATGTTTCCAGTAATTCAACCACATCCCAAAACAAAGACCAAGAATATTTATAGCAATACAAAAATATCAAGCACCCAATAAGGTACATTTTATAGTGTCTGGCATCAAAGATTACAAGGCATGCAAAGAAGCAGAAAAGCACAATCTATCAAAACTGACACAGGTATTAGAATGGGCAGACAAGGATGTTAAAAATTATTATAATTGTAGTCCATATGTTCAAAAAGCTTAGCAGCAACATGGAAGATATAAAATAAAGAACTAAGGAGAACTTTTTAAGATAAAAACTACCATGTCTGGATGAAAAATATGTGGGATGGGATTAACAGCAAATTAGACATTACAGAAGAAAAATTAGTGAATTTGAACACAGTTATAGAAGCTATTCAAAATGAAACAAAGAATTTTTTATAAGTAAAGATGACTTAGGATAATTTCAAGTGGTCTAATATATGTGTGATTGGAGTCCTTGAAAAAAAGGGGCGGGGGAGGAGCAGCAAAATATCTGAAGAAATAGTACTTGAAAATTTTCTAAATTTGAAGAAAAATATAAACCCACAGATCCAATATGCTCAACGAACCCCAAGCGCAAGAAACGTGAAAAAAACTACACCAAAGCACATCACAATCAAATTGCTTAAAGCTAGTGATAAAGAATCTTTAAAGCAGCCAGAGGAGAAAGCATTAGGTACAGAAGGAACACTGATAAAGGTGGTGGCACATTTCTATGAACGAAGCAAATGAGAGGACAGTGAAGCAGCATCTCCATCGGAAGGAAAAACTGTCAGCCTAGAATTCTATATCCAGCAAAATATATCTTTCAAAACTGAAAGCAGAAAAAAGATGCTTTCAGATATACAAACCTGAAAGAATTCATTGCCAGCAGACATCCTATAAAAAGCTCTTCGGGCAGAAGGAAAACAGTACCATATTGAAATCTGGATTGATACAAAGGATTGAAGAGCATCACAAATGATAACCGCACTCCCACCAGCAGTGTGAGAGAGTTCTGGAAATGACCCAAATATCAATCAATAGGTGATCAGATAAACAAAATGTGGTGTAGCCATAGGCGGGAGGGAGTGCTACTCGGCAGTAAAATTGAGTGAACTGTCCATACATGTTCAACGTGGATGAATCTCAAAGTAATTATGTTGCATGAAAGAAGCCAGACAAAGAAGAGTGTGTACTGTATGATTCCACTTATATAAAATTTTAGGAAATGCGAAGTAGCACATAGTGACAGAAAGCAGATCAGGGTTGGCTGGAGGTGGGAGTGGCGTGGGCAGAACAAAAAGGGCGGGTTAGAGACGGGCGCGGGGGGACTAGGGGATGCTGAAGGTTCTCACCATCTCCACTGTGGGGCTGGTTTCACAGTTGTGTACCTACGGCCAGACTTGACAAACTGTACAGCTTCTATTTGTGTAGTTTATTATGTCAATTAAACCTCAGTGAAACTGTTAAAAAATTAATATACGAAGACAGTGCAAAATGAGAAAGACATAGAAAAAGGACATAGCAAAATGTAGAAAACACAGTTTTGTAAGCCCTGTTATGACTAAGTAAAAACTACATGTGATATAGATGATTAAAAAAATAATTTAGAAAGATATGAGAGGTCTTCAAAAAGTTCGTGGGAAGATTTGTATTATCTTTTAATTCCATTTTTCCACAGATTTTTTGAAGCACCCTCATAGTTTAGAAAAAAGAGTTATTGCAATAATTTTTGCCAGTTGTTTTAATAATACAAAAACGAACAAGTAGAAGACAAAAAACATAGTTTGTTCTTAAGACTTTGTCATTTTATGTGATTTGAATTTCAATTACTCTATTTAAGGTTTTTAAGGTTTTTAATGATTTCCTTAGAACCTTAACCTTTCTGTGCCATAATCTCCTCTTATATAAAATGAGGGAATTAATAGTGTTTAATTCTTAAAAGCTTAAATGAGCGAATTCATTTCTAAGTGCTTAGAACAGTCCTGGCATACAGTAAGCACTCAGTACATGTTAGCTTTTATCATTACCAGCTGTAACAGAATGTTGCCATAAGGCTACCTTGGATCCAAGAACAAAAGGCAGAAAGTTGAACTTTAAAATGTTATTGATTCCTTCCCTGTCTGTGTATACTCAGAGAAAAACAACAAAAACTAAAAGTAGAGGGAAAGGAAAAGCCCTTATGTTCTTTGTCTCTGATCCCTGACTCCAAGGACTGAGAACCTGCAAATGTGCAGAGCAATTCTTTCTTTGGGTTCCGTGGGGAGAGGAGTGGACCATTGTGGACGTGGAGCCGGGCAGGGGCTTGCTTCAAGGTCGTAGCCCTCAGCTGGGTTGAGGAGGATGGATTGAGTAAGCGTCTAGTGTGAGTGTCCAGTCCCAGCTCTCGGACCCTCTCCCGGCTAGGGATTTGTGTCCTGTCCCACCTGACTGTGCCTCATCACCGCTGCTTTTCTCTCAACTCTGAGCCCCCTGCTTGGGAGGTAGTTTTTACTTTGTATTACAGATCATTTTTTCTGAGTGGTCAATCTCTTGGCCTCCAACTTTAGCTAACAACATGGTTTGTCATTATCACAGGCTATTTACAGTGATGTGTATGTGTGTTTGTGTTGTGTGTGTGTATTAGTAAACAGTCTACTTCATAATTTTCATACATAGCAGTTCATACTGATAAATAGTATTTCCACTGGAACTTCAAACTACAGGAAAAGTTATCACAAAGTATTAAGGGTGGATAAAAGATGAGCCTCTGGAGAGTTGAGGATTTCCCCTAGCACTTTTTCACCCACAGTCATGTACAAGTACTTTATTGAACACTTCTCTTTATTAAATAATTGAACTTTACAGGAAACTGTAAAATGTTTATAGTTTGAATAACTTTGGAGACATGGCAATTTGAACTATTTAAACGAATGCCGTGAAGGTCCTTCTCTTATGTAAACAATCTACAAAATAATTTGTTTTTCCTAAATTTCTATCTTTACATATTGTATTTAATTAAAACAGTCCCAGAACCTCACGATGTTAACCAATGTTTTTTGTTTTTGTTTTTTGTTTTTTTAAATCGTGAACCAAAGCATCTCATCAAGGTAGCAACTGTTTCATGGTGCCATTTTGTACTGAGGTGAAATGGATTGTAGCTTCATAACATCCCTCACTTAAGGGGGCCTTTGGATCGTGCTGTCTCCCACCTCATCCAGATACTGGAAGACTACATTTGCATAAGACCGTCAATCCTGGAGCTCGTTTATCTACATCTGTCCTAGGCAAGGTCTCTGGTTCTAGGATTTTCTGTAAAAGGACATGTTGAGTGACATGTCAGATTCTGACTGTCTGTGGCCTTTATTCCTTTTGTGGCTTTTTATTGAGATTATTGGTGAAGCTAATGGAGGTGGGTAGAATTATCCATTTCCAGGGGACACCTATGAGTGATTATACAAAATAAAGAAGTCCTGCTTATCATATATCTTTCCCCCAGAATCCAGATATGTCCTAAAACTCATACAGAACTAATTTCAGAGGAGTATAGTAAAGCTTACTTCATATTCTCACTGAAGTGGGTTATATGGGAAAAAGAATTACTTGGTGACAGCTGAGTGCCAGGTTAGTCAGGCTTGTATAATCTCTCTCCTGAGTTAGTCGGGTCAGTGTAACCAGCGAGCACTTTGATCCAGAGAGCAGCTGAGGACTGTCCCCTAGGAGTTGTGTCTGAGCTGCTGCTCCTGGGCTGGCTCTGCAGCAGCTGTGTGCAGTGCATGCCTCTGGAGAGCTGAGTCTTCACTTTCTGGAGGTACACGTGGGGATGGTGGAGGGTGGGACCTTCGAGGTTGCTCTACCAGAGCCTCTCTGCCTTGGGAAGCCCAGAAGGACTCTGAAGCACCAGTTCATCCTGAGGTGGGATATGTCCAAGCGATGGTCACCCATGTACCACAGAAGGAAGGGTGTTGTGTATTGGAAGAAAGCCTGGCCCAAGACTCAGATTTGGGCAAGAGGAAAAGAAGGGTGTGTCGGGGGGGAGAGGGGGGTGACCTTCTGAAGAAAGACATCCTAGTATAGCGTGAGAAGGCAACACAGTCTGACTCAAGAAGGATCTGATGGTCCAGCCCAGGGTTTGTCAACCTCAGCACTATTGACATTTCAAGTCAGATAATTCTTTATTATGGGGACAGCCCTATGCATTGTAGCATGTATAGCAGCATTTCTGGCCTCTACCCACTAGATGCCAGTAGCACCTCCCCTTACTCCTAGTTGTGACAACCAACAATGTCTCCAGACACTGCCAGATGTCTCCTGGGGGACAAAATCACTCCCAGTTGAGAAACACTAATGTATAGTAACAACTCAGTGCCTGTTTTACAGGCTACCTTAATCTTGTCAACATCTCAGCTTGCTCTTCTGACTTGAAGGCCCCTTCATCATTTCTCAGTGTCACCTGATGGTGGAGATGAAGGATTCTAAGCCAGGAAGACCACGGCTAGTCAAAACTTTGCCCCCCTAGGTGGCAGTTTCCTCATCTGTACCAGGACTCATGTTGCTCTGAGGTCAGCTGGGGTAATGCCTGTGAACGACTTATCACTATGGCTATTGCCAAATGAAGACCTGAGAGTCATGCAGTGTTTATAGTGTTAAGGTATTTAGAACTTCCACCTTTCTATCAGCTGCGACATTCCCCATTTCAGGATAATGAGTCCATTTAAGATAAGTGTAAAAGAGCTTTAACCCCCTCACTGCATG
>NW_007742078.1:14432-16867 GCF_000696425.1 Galeopterus variegatus
CCCCCCCGCTACCTGGTCACCAGGTGGCAAGAAGGGTCACATTCTCTTAGAAGAGTGGAGGCAGCCTGGCACTGCCATCCTCTGTGTGAGTCGACTCTGGAGCAGAGTGGTGTTAAGGAACCGTGGAAGGTAAAGGAGGCCGTTTGGGGGGTGCTACAGCAGCACTTCAGTAGGAAGGAAGACTCGGAGTTCCCCCTCCTCTCCATTGTCGTCCTTTTCTCAGTCTCAATTTATTTTCCTGCCTTTGTTGAGTGAAAACCTCCTAAAAATGCTTTTGCATTTGAACTGGGGTTCATGAAGCACTTGTAAGTTATTAATACTCTAAATCATCTGAAAACACCTGAAAAGTTTTCTTCTTAAATAATGTTATTAGGCTTCCAAGAGGCCTAACCTTGTATTATAAGCCATTGAGAAAAATGTGAAGAAACAACGGTAAGGTCCAGCCTGTTTGTGGCCCAACAGCCTGCCCCTGAGAATTCCACCCATGGTAGCTCACCGGAATTGGGAGGGAGTCCCTCTTGGTCTTAGGGCTCTGGAACATCTGCTCTGTGAGACCCTCTGTTCATGTGTCTCTCTCTGCTCTGCAAAGATGTATGAGCAGAGTCTGCAGCCAACCTGAGGCTCTTCTAGAGCATTACCTTCACCTGTCAGAGACTCAGTTGGACGAAAGCTCTGGCATCGCTGTTAAAGTTCCCAGAGAGAGTGATCGCCACACGGTGGTCACAACTCTTTTTGGTCCAGGATCCCAAACCCTGTCCTGCCACAAGCATCAGCTCTCTTCCCCTGACCCCACCCCCGCCTCCACTGGGTCTCCATGAGGATGAGGGACTAAGGCCTGAGGAGGTTAGTCAACTCAGCCTGCTCAAAGCCTTTTATCAAGGAATATCCAGGCTCTTTGATGTTGTCCTGGAAGCCTCTGAGACCTTGGTTCGATTAATTTTACCTCAAGGACAATTTGACACTTGGCCAGGAAATTGTTTCCTGTGTATACAAATTCTGCTGGACTCTGTGTGGTCCATGAGATCTGCCCAGAACAGGGAATGTGTGGGTCAGCTGACTCCTCCTGGGAGTTTTCCAAGCACCCCCCCCGCCCCCACCACACACACACATAGCTCCTTGTCAGCACCCAGCCGTGCATAACGGATGCTCTGGGGTCGGCTGACAGCTGACCTGTCTATCTGAGGTGAAAATCCAGAGACTTCATGACTCCCTTCCCTCCCTCCCTCCTTCTGGAGCCAGACTTTCTCAAAGGCATTACAAAGAATGTCTTCAAGCTTTGGTCCAGCCTGAGGGAGGGGAGGGTGACATCTCTCAAAGGCTTGCTCATTTCCTCAAAGCGGGCATCATTAAAATGTTTCCACATGGAGTCTGTCAGTATCTGATCAAGTCCCTCAACAAAAATAATAGCCAACATGGGGATTTTCAGGCCTAAATTTTGACTAATTATCACCTGATGGCTTTAATCAGGTAAACCAGATGAGTTTTATTTTTCCTTCCCACCTTATTTTCTTCCCCATTTTATCAACTGAAGGAATTTCAGTGACCCCTGCTGTTTCATTAGAACGTCACTGAAGTGTAAGGTGACGTTGGAAGGACAGAGGAAGGCCGAGGAGGAAACGAGGAGCTTGCTAGCTCCAGTGCCCCCTCTCTACCCCGCTGCTACTGCCAGTGGTGCCCGACTGTGCTCAGCCTGCTTCTGATGCATGTCGAGGAGAGTCTTCAGGTGATGGTGAGTCTCTTGGAGTTGCTGCCTCCAAGTTTCAGGAAGCCTGCAAATCCCTCTCAAAACTGGCCACTCCCTGGGTCCTCTCTTTTGCTGTCTGTGGCTACCTATGTCTGTGGGTCTGTCCCCTGCCCTGAAGTGGTTCCTCACCTGCTTTCCTGACTGGAGGCTCAGGGTCCAGCCCAGATTGAGGATTCTGGGTTATTGGCCCAGCCTTCGGTTTCCAGGCCCAGGAAGACCCTCAGGTCCCTGAGACCTTTGCCCCTTCTTGCAGATCCCAACTTGATGCCTTTGGAGTTCTTTGTGACAGCTTCTTTGAGAGCCTGTGGTGAGCAGCTACTAGGTCCCAACCCTGTGTCATCTCCCAAGTCTCCCTATTGTACTTGTGGATTCACTCTGGCAAACGTGTTTTTACTCAGTGGAACATGTTATCATGAGCAGAAATCACAGCCAACCATAACCCAGCTGATTTTTCCCCAGTGGAAACGTGTTTTCAGGAGGAGATNAAATTTGAAGTCCAATTCAGTGAAAGCACTTGTATATATGAATGCAATTGTATATTGACTGCATATGCTCTTGTTAATCTTATTAATTATGTATGTACAAGCATATGTTTAATGTCATTATGAAACAATTAAAATAATAACTGAAACTATTTGAAAATATATTCTGAAGAAAATTTCAGCATTCATAATGTACCCCCAAATGCACA
>NW_007742078.1:22329-22937 GCF_000696425.1 Galeopterus variegatus
TATGAAAATTTGAAGCCCTACTTTCTGCTGAGTATTTTGTTATTCATCTGTCATTCAGTTTGTTATTTGAACAAATAAATGTGCCTATCCTTAAAAACAAACAAACAAACAAAAAAGACCAATTGGATATTTCATTATTACTCTCACCATCCCATCTCCAGTTTATCCTTCACCATTTTAATAAGTAAAAACACAAATTTGGTAAAGTTATCTAACTAATATTTCTTGAATCACTTCAATGGTATTCCACTGCCTGAAGATGTATATGTTCACCTCCACCTACCATGCTCTTCCATTTCTTCAGGCTCTTCCCTTGCAGAAAGTGCTCACTGTAGTAATCTCAATCTGGCCAACTTCTACTTAATTTTTGGTCTATTTCAATGGTCAGATTCTTCTGAAGGATCCCCAGGCTTCCTCTGGCAAAGTTCATAATCTCCTACTTCGATTTCCTGTTTTTCTTAGTAACAGATCAATTGAATTGCTCATTATATTTTATTTAATTATCAATTTTTGTCCCTTTAGAGGTTTATTTCTTTATTTCTAATCCTCCACCAGAAAAAAGAATTTTAAATATCTTCACGGACTTTGGAATTATTACTTTCCCCCAT
>NW_007742079.1:0-3465 GCF_000696425.1 Galeopterus variegatus
ATTAAGTTTTTAATACATGAAACTTTGGGGTACATTATTCAATCCATAACAAGTACTTTCCATATTTTCTATTGGCTCCCTGGAACTGGGCAATGCAGCAGCCCTTCGCATCACTCTCTTCACCCCAATGCTAATGGTGTTTAGTTAAAAAAAAATTAAACATCACTTCTGCATCTGATGGCCCCTCTTACCTGCTTCCTTCTCCCCTCAATCACCAAGTTTGAAATTCCACCTTATGAAAACTGAGACATACATGACCTCCCAATTTGCTTAGAATTCTAAAATTGTTGGATAATTAATTGTATAAGTTTTCAATCTAGACCTTAATATAAACACCCTTTAATGAGATGTGAAATTTGCATGATAATTATTTCTCAAGCAGGATTAATTTTATTACAGTGTAATGAGCAGTCAATTGAAAGTGATATAAGAGGTGCTCAGTTTCCCTGGGCTCAGGTTACAGGACACATGTCTGGGTTTCAAGCTACTCCCCAAAGTCTCAGGCCCCTCCTATTTGCCCTCCCCTAGAGAAAAGCCACTGCTGTCAGTTAGACCTATTTTCAGCATCATCATAGGAAAAGGAGACCACAAAGGGCTGGCTTATGCAAATGGTGGCTGGGCCTGCTCAGTAGGGAAGGGTTATATAACCCTGGTGGTTGAATGACCTTCCACTAGAGGTGCTAGGGAGCACAGAATATTCTTGAATATGTGTGGTGCATGTGATGGGATTTGACCAATGTACACACTACAAGAAGAGAAAAACTGAGCATGTACCAGATTAATGTTTCATAACTGGGGACAACCTACTTAACTGAATATTCTTTAGATTGCAAAAATATAAAGGCAGAGTCTCAGCAGAAGGCATAGTTGTTGTTCACTCTCCTGGAGCTAGCTCACACTCTCTCTGTAGAACTTGTATAGCTTAACTATTATATTAAACTTGTTCGCACTTTCTACTCTGACTTTGCCTCTGAATTCTTTCCTGTGGTGGAGTCAAAAACCTGGAAAAATGATGGGGTGGGTTGTGGCCAACTATAAGCCCCTTAGACCCTGTATCTAACATCATAAGCAAGGGCTTTGCAGTCAGAAAAATGTAATATTTATGAAACTGTAGATGCCAATATCTCCACCTGTATAATATATTTTTAATAAGAAATTAGGACATATGATGTAATACATGTGATGGAGTTTGAATATGTTGTCCTCTCCAAAATTCATGTGGAAATTTGATCCCAAATGTGGCAGTGCTGGAAACCAATTGAGTCATGGGGGCGGGTCCCTCATGAATGGATTAATGCTCTCCCTGGGGGAGGGGAGATTAATGAGTGAGTTCTCACTCTATTAGTTCCCACGAGATCTGGTTATTTAAAAAGATGCTGGCACCTCTTCCCTCTCTCTCTTGCTTCCTCTCTCCATGTGATCTGCTTGTACCTGCTGCTTTCTACCATGAGTAGAAGCAGCCTGAGGCCTAGGCCCAAGCCAGATGCAGCTGTCCCAGAATCATATGCCAAATAAACCTCTGTTCTATATAAATTGCCCAGTCTCAGATATTTCTGTTATAGCAACACAAAAAGGACTAATGCAGAAAATTGGTACCAAAGAGTGGGGTGTTGCTATACAGATACCCAAAAATGTGGACACAGCTTTGGAACTGGGTGTTAGCAAAGGTTGGAGTAGTTTGGAGGACTTACAGGAAGACAAAAAGATGAGAGAATGTTTGGAACATTTTAGAGATTGGTTAAGTGGTTGTGACCAGAATGCTGATAGAAACGTGGACAGTAAAAACCTTGCTGATGATGAAGTCCCAGATAGAAATGAGGAATTTACTGGGAATTGGTCCAAGTACCAACTGTGATAAACCATAGCAAGCAACTTGGCTGCATTGTATCCATGCCCTTGGACTTTGTGGAAGTTGGGACTTAAGAGTTGTGAACCAGAATGTTTGGCAGGAAAAAGTTCCAAGCAGCAAAGCATTAAGGAAGCTGCATGGCTACTTGTAACAGGCAATTCTGAGTTATAGTAGCCAAGACATGACATATAGCCAGAATTTGAAAAGGAAGCACAGCATAAAGATTTGGAAAATTTGAACCCTGACCATGTGGTAGAGAAGCAGAGAGGAGAAAAATGTGAGTGTGAAGCAGATAAACTGGATGCTAAAGACATTAGCTTGATAGTGAGGCAAGCAGATGCTAATAACCAAGACAACAGGAAAAAAAGCCCTAAAGGCATTTGAGAAGTCTGGAAGGGTGCCCCACCCATCACAATCCCTGAGGCCTAGAAGGACTGAGTAGTCCCAGAGGACAGACCTGGGGTGCAGCTTCCCCCAGGAACCTGCTCCCTACATCCCAGCTGCTCTGGCTGGAATAGCTCCAAGTGTGGTTCATGCAGCAGCTGTGGAGAGTAGAAGCCTGAAACCTCCATGGTGTCTACATTATGTTAAGTCTGCAGGCCTGTAGGACATGAGAGCAGTGGAGGTGTGGCAGCCTCCACCCAGATTCCAGAGGATGTATGGAAAAGCCTGGCGGCCCGGGCAGAGAATTGCCACAGCGGTGGAGCCACCACAGAGACCATCTAGTAGAGCAATACCAAGCAGAAAAGTGGAGTCAGAGCCCCCACAGAGAGGCCCCATCAGGGAAATGTCTATTAGAGCCAAGGCAGCAGAGCTGCTACCAGGACCCCAGAAATACAGGGCCACTGGTAATGTGCAACACAATCCTAGAAAATGTGCAGGTATAATGCAGCCCACTTGGCTGTACCTGGCAGAGCTGTGGGAATGACGTTGCCTGAGGCTTTGGGGACCCACATGCAGCATTGTGCCCAGGATGTAGGACTTGGAGTCAAAGAAGATTATTTTGGAACTTTAAGACTTAATATCTGCCCTGCTGGGTTTCAGACTTGCTTGGGACCTCTTTCTCCTTTCTTCTGGCCTATTCCTTCCTTTTAGAATGGGAACGTGTACCCAATGTCTGTTCCACCATTGTATCTTGGAAGTAGAAAAATTTGATTTTGTTTTCACAGGTTCACAGTTGGAAGGACTTTTGCCTTTGGTCTCAGATGAGACTTTGGACTTTGGACTTTAGACTTTTTTTTTTTTTTGGTGCTAGAACAAGCTGAGACTTTTGGGACTATTGGAATGGAATGACTGTATTTTGTATGTGAGAGGGACATGAGTTTTGGGGGCCAGGGGCAGAATGATGTAATTTGGATGTGTTGTCCCCATCAAAACTCATGTGGAAATCTGATTCCCAATGTGGCAGTGTTGGAAGCTGATTGAGTCATGGGGCTGGATCCCTCATGAATGGATTAATGCTCTCCCTGTGGGAGGGGATATTAATGTGTGAGTTCTCACTCTGTTAGTTCCCGTGAGATCTGGTTGTTTAAAAAGACCCTGGCACCTCCCCTCGCTCTCTCACTTCCTCTCACAATATGATCTGCTTGTAGCTGCTGCTTTCTTCCATGAGTAGA
>NW_007742079.1:7496-15574 GCF_000696425.1 Galeopterus variegatus
CTCATTAAAAAAAAAAAAAAAAAAAAAAATCTTTAACTCAGAAAAGTCTATGTAAACAGCTTTTAGTTGTTCCTTTGAAGAAAGGTGTCTGTTCTTATTAGGACACAAACATACAGCCTAAAATGACAATTATTTATTTTTTTAAATAGAGGAATAGCACAGACATCCCCATTGAAGCTAAGAATAAGTCCAGATTTGTCCTGTTATTATCCCATGTTTTTCCACATCAAGTAAAACAATGATAAAATAAGGAGAAATGCGATATAAAATATTGGAAAGAAAAACTGTTAAGATGATATCATTGTCTATCTAATGCATCCACAGGAGTTAACTGAAAAATTCTGTCATATTAAATAAGGTAGTTTAGTAAAATAGCTGAACTGAAGATTAAACTGATAATTACGTACTGGTAACTTTCTGAAATACTAGCTGCAGGATAGTTCTCCAGGTGGTCGAGGACTGACCCCAATCTCCCCCCTTTCTCACTTGTAGTTCTTAAGAATAACTGTAGAATGTGCTGGGAAATCAACAGCCTGAGACAGAGACTGGACTGGATGGAACAGCCCAGGTTCCGTACCTGTTTCCACTAAATGCAGGATGTCCTTTAATGCTTTAGCCCATTTGGTCTTGGAGTCCCTGAGGTCTATAACCCCAGGGCAGGCTGCCTTTGTTGGTCCCTCAGGTGAAGGTGCAAGTGGAGCCCATGAAGTTGACACTCCTTCTGCTCCGAGCAGCTTTCCTGAGACTCGTGGCACCATCTCACAATAAACTGTAGGCTTCTGTTGTCTCTTGCTGCCTACCCTCGAGTAGTAATGTTGCTTCACATCACTTGTTGCATATGTGAGTGTTCTGTCTCACAGGACTCAGACACATCGATAACCAGTACACAGTAAAACTGCTTCAAAGCTAACCACAGTTATTTAGAAAATCTAATGTGAAAATTATATCTTTACTTAATGTAATACAAATTATAAAGTGTATGGAAATAAACTAAAAAAAATGTGAAAGATCTATGTGATGAAAATTTAAAAGAAGTACAGAAGAATCTCAAGGACCATAATAAATAGTGAGACACTTAATGTTCCCGGATAGAATGATTCAATGTGGTCAATGTCAATACTTCTTGAAATTAATTATACAATATACTGCCTGTCAGAATCTTAGTAGGCTTTTACAACCTTCTTAAATTATTCTATTACTATGTAAGAAAAAGTATTTGAAGCCAAAGTTTATCTTAATAAGAATATTGAGTTGTAAGCTTTTTACTGAATATCATAATCTATATAAGTGAACTAAAATAATGTGTATTGTTTCTGGAATAATCAATTAATCAAAGGAAGAGTCTAGAAATATGGAAATATTTGAACAACAAATATAATAAGCATGATACATCACATTAGTAAAGTAGCTTGGGTTTTTTGAAAAATGTGTTTAAAATCATCAGTTTCAAGAGAACAAAAAATCATTTGAAAAGTGGATTTAAATTTTATAAACTTGCACACATAAATACACAGGGACATGTAAACACACCTATTTCTCTATAAAATCTCACCTACACAAACATTCTTGTATGTATACCTAAAACTTTAAATATAAAAACTAATTGAGGTAAAAGAAAATTTTTATTCATTATTATGTAATATTGAAGTAGAAAAGGAAGAAACTCTAATAAATATAATTGACAACATTGAGATATAACATTTTCACACTCCAAAAATAGCACGTAGAAAAAAGTTCTTCATTTTGCATTATACTATATATAATCTCTTTTAAGTCAATAAAGTGATTTTCAACATGCCAATAAAATGAGGTAAAGTATATGAAAAGGAAATTAATAAAAGAAGTACCAATGCCAAGACACCTCAGTGTTAACCAAATGTATGCAAATTGTTGATTTAAAGTGTGACATAATTTCATATACTGTGAAAATTATAAATATTGATAAAAATCTGTCCACTGATGTTATCGGGAAAACAAAAATGTCTAGAAGGAAATTTATTAAAAGATGTAAAAGAAAATTTATGAACTTTTCATAAGCTTAAGAACATTAAAAAGACTTAAATGAATAGAAAGTTACATTATATACATGGATGAGAAGATTTAATATCACAAATATGTCATTTCATCATTTATTGATTCACTTTTCCCCAATTTTATTGATAGCTTCAATGCAATTTCAATAAAACTTCCAATAGTTTTTTCTTTTCTTTTTTTTTTTGTAACATTACCAGTTGCATTAAAATGTGTGTTGAGAAACAATGACTGAAGGTAGCCAACCAAATTACTTAAAATAAATAAAAATGACAAAAAAAGACTAATGTTGGGAGATTTGTCTTTTTAATATAAAATTATAGAAATGAACTAGGTTAAAAATTGATTAGTTGACCAGAACAGATAAGCCAGAGTTAGATTCAAGCATAATAAAAAGTTAACATTTGGAAGAATTGACTATTCGATAAATTAAGCTTAGACAACTGATCATCTACATTAGGAAGGCAATTCATAATGATTTGGGTAAGGACACACAAGAGAAATCCCTGCATTTTTCAATTTCTCATAGAACTAGTATGGATAGTAGCAAATTAAAATTATTCTTAAGAAAAAGGTAAACTATGTTTTAGAAAAATCATCATCCATGAACATTTTAAAAATGTATTATCCTTGTATGTATGAGCTATACTAATAGAAAAAAAAATCCCATCATCAATACATTTCTACACTTTGTTGACCATCCTGCATTTTAAGAAGCCTAAAATACTTAACAACAACTATTTATCTTTGCAAATATCTTTTGCTTTGTACCAGGGAATATTAAAAGAAAAAAAAAACAATAATATTACTGTTAATCCTTAAATAGAGTAGAAGACTCTAGCTAGAATAAAATAAACATATTCAAAAACTAGTATAGTAAGTGTAGAGAATTCAACAGAATCCTAAAGTCAATAAAATGTGATTGGATAACATGTATTTGAAGGATGGGAGTAAGATGCATTAAACTAAATGTTCATTGCATCCTTTTTCACGTTAGCCAAACGGTAGAAATGACACAAATGTCCATCCAACACTGAATGACTCAATAAAAGATGGCATATCCATAAAATGAAATATTATGCAGTTATAGAAAGGAAGGAAATTGTGGCAAATGTAACAACGTGAATGAACCCTGAAAATATTATGCTAAGTGAAAAAAATATATATTATTATATGATTCTGTTTATTTGAGATGTCCACAATAGTCAAATAGAGTCAGAAAGTAGATTAGTGTTTGCCAGGGGTTAGTCGGAAAAAGGGGAGTGACTGCTAACAGGTATGGTTTCTTATTGGGGTGATGCAATATCTTCTGGAATTAGATAAAGGCGGTGGTTGCGCAATCTTGTGAATATACTAAAACCTAAATAACTGTACACTTAAAATGTGTGAATTTTGTAGCAGAGGAATTGCACCTTAAAAACAAATTTAAAAATTCCATCAAAGAACAGTAAGATTTCTCAATGAGGTAAGGAAAGAGAAGGTCTCAAAAATGTAGAAACAGAATGAGCAATAAAAAAGAGTTAGAACTGAGTAAGTGGGTCTGTTTGCATTTCTTGAAATTTCTGCTTTGACTAGAGAGGGAAGGTACAGATTCATGGGAACTGTGAAATATACCATAGAAATTATTTGCCACTTCTTGACATAGATAAAATAGATAATAATAATGAAGTAATAAAGCCCATCCTTTGCTAAAGATGTTGGTATATTCACAGGGGAAATACAAAACCAGAAATGTAATTACTGTCATATTTGGATAATACTGAAGTCAGAGTGCTGAGGCTTCGGAGGTTTAACTCCCAGATGCTACCTGGTAAAATGCCATGTTCCTAGTGTTCAACTGCCAGAGACCTGCTCATCTCAGGTAGGTTTCTGAGTCTCCAAAATTAAATAATACAGTGGGAGGAAACTTACCTTTTAGAAAACCATGAGAGATTTCTAAATGAATCACTTTATGCCTACTTGCTCAATTTAATAAACTGCAACTGTAGGCTAAAAATGATATTTTTTTTTCAGAGCTGGAAGAATATGGCTGAACTTCTTCATCTCCTCAAAATAATGTTTTTAATTATTTATTTTAATCCAGATTCATAAGTAAGAGTTTACTTATATTATTCTGCAAATCTATGCATAAAGTTAAGGGGTCTTTTGTTTGTTTTATTACAAAGATAATTGTGGTGCCACATTACAAATGACAACTCGTGCAAATTCAACTTCATATGAACTGCTTCCATATGTGCTTAGGCCTAAAATCACGAACATCCATCACCCACATTCCAATTCTCACATATCAGCATAGAGACGTACACACGTTCCAACCCATGACACACACATACGTACATACACACCTACACAGGGAAGAGAAGCCTATATATCTCACAGAAGTTTATTGTTTCTCATCTCATTTTCATTTTTAAAGAGAAAAGTCCATTTAAAATACAAAAACATGTAAATGTATGTGTTAAATTCTGTTGTTTTCACTTCCTTTTAGCACTTTTCTTTGACTTGTCAGGATATTCATCCTTCGGCATCAGACAACTACTAAAAATAGGTAAAGAACATTCTGACAAAGCCTTAATAACTTTGTAGAAAAATGGTCAATAATATTTATTTTATGTCTCATCAAATACTAAAGACAACAAAGACCAAGAAAAGTAGAATAACTCTCCTTATTATTGGTGATATGGTCATTGTTTGTAAAACTAACATATAGTCTTTTAAATGAATCCCAATTTTTGAGAAACATAATTTTTATATTACTTTTTTTTTAATGTGTCTCTGTGAATGTTGTCAAACATAGTAAATGCTTAGTCTTACATCTGACAGCCTGGTCTCTCTAAGATTGGTGTTTCTTCCACATTATTTTTGCAGATGTAATTAAATTTCAATGCATTAAAAATATACTTCCCGAGATAAGGAAGTTAAGTCCCAGGACATTAAAGAACTTGTAGAAAGTCAAATAACTCATGGACATCATCTAAATTTAACTCAAATTTTCTGTGCTGACAATCTCAGACTTTTTTCATTATTGTGAAATAAATACAATGTTTCCTTCAAATGTAACACAGGACTGGGTGCTATACTGAGGATAAAAAGGAAAATTACAGGAACATATGGTGCTCTGCCTTACGAGTATTTTTTAATGCACAGAAGAGTTAAACATATATTAATAATTTTTGATCCTTTTTTTTCAAAAGTTTAGACAAGAACGAAGGAAAATGGATAGAAGAAATTGTTCCTCCTTGAATGAATTCATTTTCTTGGAAATAACGAATAAGCCTAATATCAAAATGACCCTTTTCATCATATTTCTAATTGTTTATCTCATTACTATTGTGGCAAATCTTGGAATGATCATTTTAATTAGAATGAATTTGGAGCTTCACACACCAGTGTAATTTTTCCTCAGCCACCTCTCTTTCTGTGACCTCTGCTATTCTACTGCAATTGGGCCCAAGATGCTGGTGGACCTCTTGGCCAAGAACAAATCAATTCCCTTCTATGGCTGTGCTCTGCAATTCATGATACCCTGTAGCTTTGTAGATTCTGAGTGTCTTCTGCTGGCAGTGATGGCCTTTGATCGGTACAAGGCCATTAGCAACCCCTTGCTCTATACAACAAACATGTCCAGGAGGGTGTGCTTCCTACTCTTGGCTGGGGTTTACTTGCTGGGTATGGCAGATGCTTTGATATATACTGTATTAACATTCAGCGTATGTTTCTGTGGGTCCAATAAGATTAATCATTTCTTCTGTGATATCCCTCCTCTCTTACTGCTATCTTGCTCAGACACACAGGTCAATGAGCTAGTGTTATTCACCACTTTTGGTTTTATTGAACTGAATTCCATTTCAGGAGTTCTTGTCTCTTATTGTTACATCATCCGATCAGTCTTAAAGATCCGCTCTGCTGAGGGAAGGTTCAAAGCTTTCTCAACCGATGCTTTGATACATACTGTATTAACATTCAGCGTATGTTTCTGTGGGTCCAATAAGATTAATCATTTCTTCTGTGATATCCCTCCTCTCTTACTGCTATCTTGCTCAGACACACAGGTCAATGAGCTAGTGTTATTCACCACTTTTGGTTTTATTGAACTGAATTCCATTTCAGGAGTTCTTGTCTCTTAATGTTACATCATCCAATCAGTCTTAAAGATCCGCTCTGCTGAGGGAAGGTTCAAAGCTTTCTCAACCTGCACCTCCCACTTAACTGCAGTTGCAATTTTCCAGGGAACTATGCTCTTCATGTATTTCCAGCCAAGTTCATTCTACTCGCTTGATCAAGACAAAATGATTTCATTGTTTTACACCCTTGTGATTCCCATGTTGAACCCTCTGATTTATAGCTTAAGGAACAAGGATGTGAAAGAGGCCCTGGGAAAGCTGAAAAATAAAAGGTGGTTTTAAATATTTATGTTGCACATATGTACACAGATGTTTATAGTGGCTGTTGTTTTTGTAAACTTATGTTGCATGGTACACGAGAAACAAAGTTATGTTAAACAGTTTAATTTAATAAAATATATGTGTGTGTATTAAAATCTAACCATAAGAAAATATTGCGGTTTCCCAAATAGCTCATACATCATTATTTGTCTTGAATTAATATATGGTACTTTCTCCCTGTGGAAAATTTTCCTGATACTTTCAATTGCACCAAATTGCTATTTGTTCATTTTTCATTCAGGTATTATTGCAATTGTACTGATTGCTTTTTTGCTCATTTAGGTGCTTTGTATTTCCTGCAAATCCAAGTTTCTATACTAATGAAGCTTGTATACCTGTTTTAATTGCAAAATGACTTAATTTTATTGTATTTTTATTGAAACATAGTTGATTGCACATTTCTATGAGACACAGAGTTCTATAGCAATACCTCTGTGCAATATGTGATGCTCAAATCAGGATTATTGGTATATTCACATTATACAATGTAATCATTTCTCATCGCCCTTTACCAGTTCCTCTCATCCCCCTCCCACTCACCTTTTCCATCTCTGGTACCTCATACCTGTCCTCTCTTTTGGAAAATTCAGTGTATTATTGTGAACTTTCTTCCTTCCTTCCTTCCTTCCTTCTTTTCTTTTGTTTATGTTTTAGGCCCCACTTATGAGAGAGGTCAAGTGATATTTGTTTTTCTGTGCCTGGCTTATTTGACTTAACATGTGGTGCTGTAAATGGAAAGATTTCATTCTTTTTTATGGCAGAGTGGTAATCCATTGTGTAAGTACACCACATTATCTTTATCCAGTCATCCAGTGATGGACATTTAGGTTATTTCCAACTCTTGGATATTGTAAACAGAGCTGCGATAAACATGGGAATGCAGATTTTCCTTCAATCTGATAGTTTCCATTCTTATGTGTATATACCCAGCAGTGGAATTGCAGGATCATATGGAAGTTCAGGAATCTCCATACCATTTTTGATAACGGCAGCACCAATTTACACTCCCACCAACAGTGTAGGAGCATTCCCCTTCTTCTGCATCCTCAGCAGCATTTGTTATTTTCTGTCATTTTGATAATACCCAGTCTATCTGAGGTGAGATATCTAAATGTGGTTTAGATTTGCATTTACCTGATGCTGAGTGATGTTGAGAATTTTCTCATGTGTCTGTTGGACATTTGTATGTCTTCATAAAAGAAATGTCCATTCAACACCTTTGCCCATTTTTTAAGTGGATTTTTTTTTTACTAAGTTCTTCGGCTTATTGTATATTTGGGGTATTAATCTTATGTGAGATACATAGTTTGCAAATATTTTCTCCAACATTGTAAGTTGTATTTGCACTCTGTTGTTTCTTTTTCTATGCAGAAGCTTTTTAGTTTATTTTTCCTTTTGCTATCTGTGCTTTTGGGGTCAGAAATATGAAATAATTTTTGCCCAGTCCTACTTCCCGAAGTGTTTCCCTTATGTTTACTTTTAACAGTTTTATGTTTTCAGGTCTTATATTATGTCTTTAATCTATTTTGAGTTTATTTTGGTATATGGCAAGAGGTACAGATCTAGTTTCATTCTTCTACTTATGGATGTCCAGATTTCCCC
>NW_007742079.1:16087-22936 GCF_000696425.1 Galeopterus variegatus
AGTCTATCTGAGGTGAGATATCGAAATGTGGTTTAGATTTGCATTTACCTGATGCTGACTGATGTTGAGAATTTTCTCATGTGTCTGTTGGACATTTGTATGTCTTTTTTTTTTTTTTTTTTTTTTTTTTTGTTTTTTTCCGTGTCCGGCAACGGATTGCAACCCTCAGTGTTGCCCCCGTACTGGACCGGGGACCGGCAACGGGATTGCAACCCTCGGTGTTGCTCCCGTGCCTCGCTCAGCCAGTGAGCGGGAACCGGTCTGTATGTGGGATCTGAACCCTCAGGTGGGAGCGCCACCGCGCTTCCCAAGCGGCGCACTTATCCAGTTGTCTTTTAACTCTGTTGTTTCTTTTTCTATGCAGAAGCTTTTTAGTTTATTTTTCCTTTTGCTATCTGTGCTTTTGGGGTCAGAAACATAAAACAGTTTTTGCCCAGTCCTACTTCCTGAGTGATTCCCTTAAGTTTTCTTTTAATAGTTTTATGGTTTCAGGTCTTATGTCTTTAATCTATTTTGACTTTATTTTGGTATATGACAAGAGGTACAGGTCTAGTTTCATTCTTCTACATATGGATGTCCAGATTTCCCTGCACCATTTATTGAATGTTTCCCCGATGAACGTTCTTGATGTGTTTGTTGAAGATCAGATGGCTGTAGGGACATGGGTTGATTTCTAAATTCTCTGTTCCATTTATTCTGTTCCATTGGTTCAAATGTCTGTTTTTAGGGCAGTACCATAAGTGTTTGGTTACTCTAGATTTGTAGTATAATTTGAACTCAGTGTTATGCCTCTGGATTTATTTTTTTGTCCTTGGATTGCTTTGGCTATTCGGGATCTTTTGTTGTTTTATATGAATGTTAGGATCATCTTTTCCATATCTGTGGAGAATGTCATCGGTATTTTGATGGGGATTTCTCTGAACCTTAAGTTCACCTTGGGTAGTTATGATCATTTTGACAATGCTAATTCTTCCAATCCAAGGACATGGACTATCTTTCCATCTTTTTGTGTCCCCTTTTCACTTCTATCAACAGTGATTTGTGGTTCAAATTGTGGAGATCTTTTATCTACTTGGTTAATTTTATTTCTAGATATATTATACCTAGTTGATTATTATTGTAAATTGGCGTGCTTTCTTGATATCTTTTTCTGCTAGTTCATTGATGGAGTGTAGAAATAGAACAGATTTGGGGGTGTTTATTTTGTATCCTGAAACTACTGAAATCTTTAAACAATTCTAAGACTTTTTTGTAGAGTCTTTAGGATTTTCTATATGTAGGATCATGTCATCTGCAAAAAGGGACAATTTGAGTTTGTCTTTTCCAATGTGGATGATCTTTGCTTCTTTCACTTGCCTGATTGCTCTTGCTAGTACATCCAATACTATGTTAAATAGGAGTGGTGAGTTTGGACATCCTTGTTGTATTCCTGTTCAGGATTATATTGGCAGTGGGTTTGTGATATATGGCTTTTATTGTATGGAGATATTTTCCTTTGATACCTAATTTGCTGAGAGTCTTTATCATGAAGCAATGTTAAATTTTGTCTAAAGTTTTTTCTGTGTCTATAGAGACAATCACATGATTTTATCCCTGGATTTTGTTGATGTGATATATCACATTTATTTACTTGTGTATGTTGAATCACTCTTGTATCCCTCAGATACATCCCACTTGATTGTGATGTATAATTTTTCTGATGTGTTGCTGTATTCTACATTCTAATATTTTATTGACAATTTTTGCTTCTATGTTCACCAAACATATTGGCCTATAGTATTCTATTTGTTGTTGTTGTGTCTTTGTCTGGTTTTTATATCAGGGTGATATTGGCTTCATATTATAAGTTTGAGGGAATAGCCTCTGTTTCAATTTTTTGAAGTAGTTTGAAGAGAATTGGTATAAATTCCTCTTTAAAGGTTTGGTAGAATTCAGCAGTAAACCTATCCAGTCCTGGGCTTTTCTTTGTTGGAAGACTGCTGATTATTGCTTCAATCTCTTTGCTTGTTATTGGTCCATTCAGGTTTTCTATTTCTACTTGATTCAGTCCTGTTTGGTTTGTAAGAGTCAGGAAATTTATCTATTTCCTTCAGGTTTTCAAATATGTTGGTCTATAGTTGCTTCTAATAGTCTTTAATGATTCTTTGTATTTCTGCACTATTGGTTGTAATGTCTCCTTTTTCATTTCTTATTTTTATTTTTATTTTTTTAATTTGGGACTTTTGTCTCCTTTCTCCAGGTAGCCTAATTATCGATTTGTCTTTTTCGTGTATCTTCTCAAAAAACCTTTTGTTTCATTAATCTTTTGTATCATTTCTTTGTGTTTCTATTTCATTTAGTTCTGTTCTGATCTTAGTTACTCATACATTTACTAATTTCGGGACGGGATTCTTCTTGTTTTTTTTTACTTTTCTGAGGTGTATCATTATGATTTTTTTGAAATCTTTTTATTCTTTTGATTTAAGCGTACACTGCAATAAAATTCCCTCTTAGTAGTGCTTTTGCAGTATCCCACAGGTTTTGTTCTGATGTGTCATTATTTTCATAGTTTCAAGAATTATTTTGATTTCATGTTTAATTTCTTCTTGGTCCATATGCCATTCAGGAGCATGTTGTTTATTATCCATGTATTTGTACAGTTTTCAGTGTTTTGCTTGTTACTGATTTCTAGTTTATTCCATTTTGGTTTGAAAAGATTTCAATTTTTAAAAAATTCATTGAGAGTTGGCTTGTCACTTAACATGTGACAAATGCTTTTTTGTCCTATCTATCCTGGAGAATGTTCCATGTGCTGATGAGAAGAATGTAGATTTTGTGGTTGTTGATGAAATGTTCTTAAATATCTTCCAAGTCCAATTGGCCCAAGATATGGTTAAAATCCTGTGTCTTGTTTTTTTTTTTGTCTTTTTGTCTTTTTCCGTGTCCAGCAACGGATCGCAACCCTCAGTGTTGTCCCCGTACTGGACCGGGGACCAGCAACGGGATTGCAACCCTCAGCGTTGCCCCCGCGCCTCGCTCAGCCAGTGAGCGGGAACTGGTCTGTATGTGGGATCCGAACCCTCGGGCGGGAGTGCGTTCTTAAATATCTTCCAAGTCCAATTGGCCCAAGATATGGTTAAAATCCTGTGTCTTGTTGTTGTTGTTTTGCCTAGATGATCTTTTCAATAGTAATGGAGGGGTGTTCAGGTCACCAACTATTATCATATTTTGGTCTATCTCTTTTCTTAGGTCTAATAGTGTTTGCTTTATATCTCTGGGTACTCCAAAGTTGGGTGCATATATATTTATGATTGTTATGGCTTCTTGCTGGATAGATCCCTGCATCTTTATATAGTAGCCTTCCTTGTCTCTATTTATAGCTTCTTGTCTAATGTGTATTTTAACTGTTATAAAAATTGCTACTCCTTTTTGTTGTTGTTGTTGTTTGTTTGTTTTTTGCCTTCCATTTGCAAGGTATATCTTTTTACTATCTCTTCCCTTTTCGTCTATGTGTGTCTTTGTAGGTTAGGTGAGTCTCCTGTAGACAACATACTGTTGGATCCAGCTTTATAATACAATCAGATAGTTTGAGTCTTTGAGTGAGAAATTCAGCACATTTATATTTATTGTTGTCACTGAATGGTATTCTTACCCCTGACATTTTATTGAGTTTCATTTGTATGTTTTAAACAACTTTTGTTTCTTTCTTTCCCTTTTACTTTTTGTCTTTGGTGTTAGTTTTTGGAAGTGGCAAGATATAGTTTCTTTCTCTTTCTCTTTTGTACTTTTGTTCAACTAGTAGATTCATTCTTTCTGTGTATTCATGGTTGTGCATATTGTATTTTTAATTCCAGATTTAGAACTCCTTTGAGGATTTCTTGTAGGGCTAGTCATGCGGTGGTGAACTCCCACTGTAATTGCTTGTCTCGGAAGTACACCATTTCGGCTGGATTTCTGAAGAATACGTGGTTGGGCATATTTTTCTTGGCTGGCAGGCATTTTTCCTTCTTTTTTTTTTTTTTTCTTTTTTCCTTCTTTTTGTATTTTGAATATACCATTCCATTTTTTTTCTGGCTTGTAGAGTTTCTGTTGAGAAGTCTGCTGTTAGTCTGATGAGGACTTCCTTACAGGTGACCTAGTGTTTATCTCTTTCTGTTTTTAAGACTCTCTCTTCATCTTTGAATTTTGCTAATATGACTATAATGTATCTCAGAGAGAACCTTTTTGGATTGAAATTATTTGGCGAACTCTGAGCCTCCTGAATCTGAAGGTCTGTTTCTCTTCCTATATGTGGGAAGTTTTCTGCTATTATTTCACTGAATATATTCTCAGTGCATTTTCTGTNAATCAATATAGTGAAAATGACTATACTACCCAAAGTAATAAACAAATTCAATGCAATCCCCGTCTTTGGTGTTAGTTTTTGGAAGTCGCAAGATATAGTTTCTTTCTCTTTCTCTTTTGTACTTTTGTTCAACTAGTAGATTCATTCTTTCTGTGCATTCATGGTTGTCCATATTGTATTTTTAATTCCAGATTTAGGACTCCTTTGCGGATTTCTTGTAGGGCTAGTCATGCGGTGGTGAACTCCCACTGTAATTGCTTGTCTCGGAAGTACTCCATTTCTGCCGGATTTCTGAAGAATACGTGGTTGGGCATAGTATTTTTGGCTGGCAGGCATTTTTTTTTCTTTTTTCCTTCTTTTTGTATTTTGAATATACCATTCCATTTTTTTTTCTGGCTTGTAGAGTTTCTGTTGAGAATTCTGCTGTTAATCTGATGAGGACTCCCTTACAGGTGACCTTGTGTTTATCTCTTTCTGTTTTTAAGACTCTCTTCATCTTTGAATTTTGCTAATATGACTATAATGTATCTCAGAGAGAACCTTTTTGGATTGAAATTATTTGAGGAACTCTGAGCCTCCTGAATCTGAAGGTCTGTGTCTCTCCCTATATGTGGGAAGTTTTCTGCTATTATTTCACTGAATATATTCTCAGTGCATTTTCTGTCTCCTCCCCTTCATGAGCACCAATGATTTGGATTCTTATGCCTTTAAGGTGGTCTGCTAGCTGTCTTAGATTTTCTTCATTGTTGAAAATTCTTTTTTCTCTTTTGTTGTGCACCTCAACTATTTCAAAGAGACTGTCTTCAAGATCAGAGATTTGTCTTCTGTTGGTTCTGGCCTGCAGCTTAAGTTCTTAGCTGTGTTTTTTATTTCATTACATAACTCCTTCTGTTTCAAAATATCTGCTACATTCTTTTAAAAAGTATTTATCTCCTTTTAAATTTCCTCTTTCATATCCAGGATAGCTCTGCTCAGTTCATTGTGTTGTCTAACTGTCCCTTCTTAAATCTTATACTGCGTCTGCTTAGGATTATTACATGCAATTCCTTTTTGGTCTTATTACAGATTTCCTACTCTAAGGTATCTGATAATTCAGAGTTATTGTATTCCTTAGTGGACTCATATTTTCTATCTTTTTTTTTTTTTTGGTATTTGTAGTATTTCTATATTGTTCTCTGGTCATCTTGCTTCTTGTACTGCTTTATTACTCTCCTTCCCTGGACTTCATTTGTGACCCTCCTAGGGTCAATGCCGTTGAGTTGTTGACAGTCCACCTGCACAGCAGTAGTGGTTGCTGTGGCTGCTACTGTAATAGCAGACTTCCCTTGTGATGGCAGTGGTTGTGGTCATGACTTTTGTGGGCTGCCTAAGTGGCAGCAGTGGCTCCAGTGGTGGCAGGCTGCATGATGATGGTGCCTGCATTGCAGCATTGGTGCTAGCGACTGTAGAAATGGTGGTTGCAGCAGTTGCCCAATTGACGGTGGTAGCCACAGCAGTGGCCTGAGCAGCTATAGTGTCTGCACTGCAGCTGGGTTACCTGTTGGTGGCTCTAAGGGCATCCTTCATAGATGTGGCATCTGTGTAGTATACAACAGCTCTGGTGACTGTGGCAGTGGTGGCAGAGTGCCCCTTTTTGATCTTCTTCGGTGGGAGGAATGCTCCATGGGCACCTCTACTCTGCCATCTTCGTGAAAGTCTCTCTCAAGCTGGTATTCTAGAGGAAGTAACAGGTATTTAAAAACTGAGCACTCGGGCAAGCCCCGTGGGTCACTCGGGAGAGTGCAGCGCTGGTAGCGCCGAGGCCACGGGTTCAGATCCTATATATGAATGGGAATGGCCGGTGCGCTCACTGGCTGAGTGCCGTGAGGACCATACTGTGCTGAGGGTTGCGATCCCCTTACCGGTCAGAAAAAAAAAAAAAAAAAAAGAAAAGAAAAAAGAAAACAAAACAAAACAAAATTGAGCACTCACATAATTCACAATAAGGCTCAGAAAAATTATACAGTAAAAAGATTGCAGGCTATGATCCATAGCAGTGGAGATCCAGAGAAATCACATACCGGATTCATGATGTCTAGATTTAGAATCATACTTTTTCTAATTCCTATCCCAAACATTTTAAATTCTTTCATTGTCACGACAACCTCTCTTAAAGAGTGAAATGTGTCTGGCCTTTCTTGAGAATAAAGAATAAAATAAACTGAAATAAATCCTTTCTGGTTTAAAGGTTACATTTTTATGAAGTTTTCATTCAGAATGGTATTCTTACATAATTGATAAAAATGTTTAGGAGAAATTTTATATATCAGACACAAATAAGTGAGAAAAACATATCCATATTTAAGATTTCCTTGGTGCCCTGGTGATATAATACCATGTAGGCAATGTTTGCCTAGAAAAATCACCTTGTTCAGAAAATAATTGTCTGGGCCTGAAACATGAAGTGTTAAGAAAGAGCTCATTGTATGATACTGATGCTATAATACATTAACCCTTCCTGCTTCAGGAATAAAAACTAGAAATGC
>NW_007742080.1:0-22932 GCF_000696425.1 Galeopterus variegatus
GAAAGAAAGAAAGAAAGAAAGAAAGAAAGAAAGAAAGAAAGAAAGAAAGAAAGAGAAAGAGAGAGAGAGAGAGGAAAGAAAGAAAGAAAGAAAGAAAGAAAGAAAGAAAGAAAGAAAGAAAGAAAGAAAGAAAGAAAGAAAGAAAGAAAGAAAAAAAAAGAGAGGAAATCAGAAGAGAAGAGAGAGAGAGAATCACTATAATACACTAAACTTTTAAAAAAAAGACAGAGAACAGAACTGAGGTTATTAGAGGTGGGAAATGGGGAGGGGTGTTGGTGAGAAACTAGTTAAGGGTCACAAAGATTAATTAAATTTTGTAAACATGAGTATACTAATTATCCTGATTTGATCACCATATATTGTACACATGTGATACTGATATTCACTTCTGTGCCCCACAAATATATATATAACCAATAAATTTTTTTTAAAAAGATGTAGATCAATTTTATCACCCCATCAGTTTTCTTATGCCTGTTATTAGTCAAATTTTCCACACTAGGTTCCACTATTCTGACTTCTGTCATCATACACTAATTTTGCCTGTTCCTGACTTTCATATAGAAAAATTATACGGTGCATATTCTTCTGTGTCTTGCTTCTTTTGCTCAATATTATGCTTGTGAGCCTTAACCCACGTTGTTCTTTTTCACTGACATTCTCTTGTTGGTGAATATTTGCAGTTTAAATTTTGATTATTACAAATAAAGCAGCTATAAACATTCTTATGCATATCTTTTTGTGGATATTAAGAACTCATTTTTTCTTAGGAGGTACAGTATATTCATAAAAGTGGAATTGCTGGGTTTAATGATATATGTATGTTTAGCTTTACTGTATATTCCAAATATTTTTGTTGTTGTTGTTGCTGGTTTTATTTTGTCTGGCAGCTAGCCAGTACAAGAATATACTCCAAATAATTTTTGTGTGTGGCTGTAGTAACTAACACAGTCATCGGTAATGTATTTGAGCTCCAGCTAACCAAATATTCACCACCCTGTGTTTGATGAGTCTTATTAGTGTTAGCCCTTTGAGCAGGGTGTAATGATATGCCATTGTGGATTTGATTTGCATTTGTGATTACTAATAATGTTGAGCACTTTAAATGTTTATTTGGTGATTTGGTTTTGCCTTTTGTAAAGTGCCTTTTTCAGTTTTTTTGTTTCCTTTTAAAAATTTTAGTGGTAGTTTCTGGGTTTTTTTCTTATTGATTGTGGGGTTTTTGTGGGTTTTGGTTTTTTTTAATTTTGATATAAATTTCTTGTTGGGATAATGCATTTCAAATATCTTTTCCTGGTCTACAGGTTGTCTTTTAACTACTTTAAGGTGTCTTTGAGTGAAAAGAAGTTCTTGACTGTAATAAAGTTCAATTTACTGACAATTTTAATAGTTAGGACCTTTGTGTTCTGTCCAAAAACATCTTTGCTAACCCGAAGGTCAAGAATATGGTCTCCTAAATTTTCTTTTAGAAGTTTTTTATAATGCCTTTCTATTGAGGTCTATCATTCAATTCAAATTAATTTTTTTAATGTGCTGGAAGGCAGGGGAACAGAGAGCTTCTTGAATCATATTATTTGATGTGTTACATCAGTTTTGAGAAATTCTGAGGAAGAAATCCTTTAAATATTGACTCCCTCCCATTTTCTATCTTTGATTACACATGTTAGATTTTAAAAAATCACATCTCCTATGTTCCTTGTACTCCTTTTTTGTATTTTCCATCATGTTTTCATTTCTGTGAATCAGTTTGGATACTTCTATTGACCTATCTTCCAGTTCACAAATCATTCTGCTATGTCTAATTTGCTTTTAAATGAATCATTGAAATCATATTACATTTAACTCAGTTACTGTATATTTTAGTTCTAGAATTCACATTTATCTATTTTTTAATGCATTGTAGTTCTCTGCTGAAATTCCTCATACTACCCTATGAATTTTGAGTATATTAATCATAATGATTATAAAGCCCCTGTCTGTCTTAGTGTTGCTATAACAGAATATCACGGACTGGAAGATTTATAAAGAAAAGAAATTTATTTCTTAGAGTTCTGGAGGCTGGGATGTCCAAGGTACAGGAGCTCACATGTGGTGAAAGGATCTTGCTGTGTCATCCTATGGTCGATGTCAGAAGGGCAAGAAAGCATAAGAGAACAAAGGACAAGGAAGAGTGAACTCACTCTTATAACAACTCACCCTCACAATAACAGACATTAATACATTTATGAAGGTGGAACCCTCATGACCTAATCACTTGCTAATGATCCCATCTCTCATACTGTCACAATGGCAATTAAATTTTAATGTGAGTTTTGAATGGGATATTCAAAACATAGCACTGTCTGATAACACTAATATCTGCATCACCCTGCAAGTTCATTTCCATTGTTTGTTGTTTTCCTATTGGCTTTTGGTCATCTGTTTTTTGTTTTTGTTTATTTCTTACATGTCTCATAATGTTTTGTTGGATATCAGAGACTTGGGGTGAGAAATTACGGAGGCTCTAGATTTTTTTTTTTCTAAAGAACATTGCCATTTTCTTTTTTTAAAAAAATATTTTGATTTGTTTTTGCTTTGTTTTGGTAGGTAGGTAAAGTACCAGCAGATCCTCTTTGCTCCTCTTCTTTCTGGATTATAGCTTCTCAAATCCTGCCCAATTGTGCTTCGATGCCTTCAAACAGTTGCCTTTAGAATCTATCCAGCTCTTATCACTGATGGTGAGTTAACCCAGCACCAGTTATTCTCTCAAGTCTAGAGCTAGAAGCTGTTTTAGCTGAGATGTGATATTATCTGGGTAAGTAAGAAACAAGGAAGAGCATTCTGGAGAGAAATAATAGCATGACCATAAGCCCAGCATTAGAATGGATGAGTTTTTAATAAGGACAATTATCCATTGAAGTAAAGGGTTTATGTTAGGTGGCTATAAGGGGGAAAAGTAGTGGAATGGAGCTAGATTGTCAATAATTTATTTCAGAGTCAGTAGGGGACCATTAAGCAAAGGTGATAGGATGAATTTGGAAAGCTTAGTCTATCGATTGCCTTTTAGAAAACAAAATCACTTTGATTTTATGTAAGGATTTAAATGTAGTATAACCTCATATAATCAAACTGATATGGCCTTCTTTTGAAGAAAAAACTCTAAAAGACATTGTTTAAATCATTTGTAAATAGCAGGCCCTTTTGGAACTCTAATTTTGGTGGCTTCTGGGTAAAAGGCCCTAACTTAATAGAGCATTTGGGACTGAAGAAAATGGAACAGTGATGAAAATGTCACCAAGTAAAAAATAATCTAAAATTTTTACAACTCAAGTTTCATAGTGTGCACTGACCAATTTTATGTGGAAGTTGGAGAAGACATGTTAAAAAAAAAATATTATGGAGCTGGTCAATCGATTTTATTTTTCACTGTTGTAAATGACTCCTCTATGGACATATTTATGAGTGTAAGATAGCTATAGCCCTAAGGCATTATTCTCTAACAAAGTCATGTCCCCTTGGCTCATTGATTTTAGAGAGTATCCATTTCATTTTAAAACCGACAAACTTTTAAACATTTTCAGAAATAAAATGTCCAGTTCAATATTTTTTTTATTATGGTAAAATATATATAACATAAAATTGCCATTTTAACCATTTTTTAAAATTAATAAACTTCATTTTGAGAGCAGTTTTAGGTTCACAGCAAAAGTAGAGCGAGAAGTACAGTTTTCATGTATCTTCTGCCTGTTCACAGCACAGCCTCCCACACTATCAACATTCTGCACTACAGTGATACATGTATGACAATCTATGAGCCTGCTTCGATTGACACATCATTATTGCCAAAATTTCATAGTTTACATTAGAGTTCACTCTTGGCGTTGTACATTCAATGGATTTGGAGAAATGTATAATGACATGTATTCACCATTATAACACCATACAGAGTATATTTACTCCCCTAAAAATCCTCTGTGCTCCACCTACTGATCTCTCTCTCTCTCCACATTAACCCTTGGCAACCACTAATCTTTTCACTGTCTCTATAGTTTTGCCTTTTCTAGAACATCATATTGTTGGAATCATATTGTGTAGCTTTTTCAGATTGGATTCTTACACTTTGTAATATGTATTTAAGTTTCTTTCATGTCTTTTCATGGCTTACTAGCTCACTTTATTTCAGTGCTGAATAAAATTCCTTGTCTGGATGCACCATGGTTTATTTATTCACTCATCTACTGAAGGACACCTTGGTTAGTTCCAATTTTGGCAATTATGAATACAGCTGCTATAAACATTGTGTTCAGGTTTCATGTGGGCTTAAGTTTTCAATTCATTTGGGTAAACACCAAGGAGTGTGATTGCTGGATCAAATGGGAAGAATATGGTTAGTTTTGTAAGAAACTGCCAAACTGTTTTCCAAAGTGGCTGTACCATTTTGCATTCCCACCAGCAATGAATGAGAGTTCCTTTTGCTCCACATTCTCATAAGCATTTGGTATTGTCAGTGTTGGATTTTGGCTGTATTAGACCGCTTTGTGTTGCTATAACAGAATATGTGGAACTGGGTGATTTATAAAGAAAATGAAATTTATTGCTTACAGTTTCTGAGGCCGGGAAGTCCAAAGTCCATCTGGGGGTGGCAACAGTGACCCAGGGGTCTCATATTGCAAAATGGTGGAAGCAGAGAGAGCAGAGAGAGAGAGACAGACAGACTCTCCTCTTCTTATAAAGCCTTCAGAACCATGCTGTTGACCATCATTTTTAATCCATTCACTAGTGCATGGTCCTACAATCCAATCACCTCTTCAAGTCTCCACCTTTCAATTACCAAAATAGGATTTCCCATCCTATCAACAGTCACAGTAGTGGCTAAGTTTCTAATACATAAAACTTGGGGAACACAGTTCAAGCTCCAGTGAGTTCTAGGAGGACATAATTCAATCCTCTACATTTGGCCATTCTGATAGGTCTGTGGTAGTATCTCATTGTTTCAATTTGCCATTCCCCAATGACATACAGTGTTGAACATCTTTTCATGTGCTTACTTGCCATCTGTACATCTTCTTTGGTGAGGAGTCTATTCAGGTCTTTTGATCATTTTTTAGTTGAGTTGATCATTTTCTTAATGTTGAATATTAAGAGTTCTTTGTATGTTTTGGAAAACAGTCCATTATTATATGCATTCTTTGCAAAATTTTCTCCCAGTCTCTGGCTTGTCTTTTCTTTCCCTTGACATTTTAACCATTTTTAACTGTACAGTTCAGTTACTTTAGATACATTCATATTATTGTGCAATGATCATCATCATCTATCTCCATAACTTTTTCCTCTTCTCAAACTGAAACTCTGTATCCATTAAACAATATCTTCCCCTTCCCTCCCACAGCCCATGGCAACCAGCATTCTATTTTTTGTTTTCATGAATTTGACTACCCTAGGTACCTCATGTAAGTGGAATCAGACAATATTCTTTCTTTGGTGCTTGGCTTATTTCACTTAGGATACTGTCTTCAAGGTGCATTCATGTAGCATGTGTCAGAATTTCCTTCCTTTTTAAAACTGAACAACATTCCATTATATGTGGTTTATACCACATCTTATTTATTCATTCATCCATCAATGGACACTCGGATTGCTTCCACCTTTTGGCTATTGTGAATAATGCTACTATGAACATAAATGTACAAATATGTATTCAAGAAAGACTTTGATTGATTTTATAAGATAATTTTTGATTAGTGACTGTTAGGTTATACCTCAACCTTTTTCCAAGTTGTTCACTCTCAAGTTAAAGTCACATTGTAACCATTTAAATACTTAGGTTTTATTTCATTTCACTATGCTGACCGATGTTCACTTTTACTATGACATCATTATGAAAAATTTTGATGTCAACAATAGTAATATAACGTTACTATATGTTGATAAATTGCTCCATTTTATTTCCTCTTTAAGCTACTTTAATTTTCTCTTACAGCAATTCTGCTTGGGGTTTTCAATTTTTCCCTTATGTACCATCCTTTTTTGGTTCTCTTGCTTAGAAGAAGCAACTACTCATTTGTTAAATAATTAGCAACGTATATTTTGGCTAGAATTTCAAAACCATTCTTGCACTGCCATGAAGAGTATCCTATGAAAGACAGAACAGATCAGAGAGAGAAGGGTTAGGCCTGGAAGACCTGTCTTATCTGAAAGGGGAGCATAGGTATTCAGCTGGGTTCTGAACAGTCAGAAAGTCATCTTCAGGCAAAGATCTAAAGAGTTAAACAGAGCAAGTTCTCAGGGAGGTGTTCTATCAAAAGGATGGCAGGCATACAAAAAGATATTTGGGCAGGTCTGGTAGCACATGGCCCAGGGACAATGCTTTAATCTCTGGGAAGACTGGACAATAAGGCAAGAGCCTTGCCCCACAGAACTGGGATACTGGAAGGGAACCAGCCAAGAAATTAGGAATGAATAGTGCTCTGGTCCAAATGTTTGTGCCCCTCCCCACCAATTGATATGTTGATACTTAATCCCTGATATAATAATATTGAGAGGTGGGGCCTTTGGGAAGTAATTAGGTCATGATTGTAGAACCCTCATGAATGGAATTAGTGCCCTTATCCCATTAAAAAGGCCTTAGGGAGCCTGTTTGCCCTTCTTTCATGTGAGGACACATAAACGGTGCCATCTATGATGAACAGGTGTTCATCCAGACACCAAATCTGCTAGTGACTTGATCTTGGACTTTCCGGCCTCCAGAACTATGAGCAATAAATTTCTATTGTTTATAAATTACCTAGTCTCAGGTATTTTGTTATAACAGCCTAAACAGACCAAGACAAATGACAAGATAGAGACTACTTACTTGTCTGTCTCACTAATTAAACTGTATGTATATCACATGAGGACTGGCCACAAAGTTCTGAGCAGGGCAATGGTAAAGCTAATGAAGCTTGGGCTCTTATTTCCCTTTACTTAAAATGTTATTCTTTGAAGATTGCAGGGGGCATTAGATTTACTTTGCAGTAAATGTTAAAGGATTACAGGGACAAATATTCAGGCAAGTATACTCCATTCAATTATTTTATTTTATTTTAGTATGTTCATTCAATTATTTTAGAAGATGTAGAGTTCTAGGCTGAGATTGAATTTCCATTTCCTCTGTCTTTGAGCTTAGTTCTCTGTGCAGATGAAAAAAATCTTACCTTATTTTATTTGACAGTAACATGCCCCTATGTATTAGTTCTTTTCTATTGCTTGTAACAGAATACCTGAAAATGGGTAATTTATAAAGAAATAAAATTCATTTCTTACAGTTTTGGAGGCTGGGAAGTAAAAAGTACAGGGAACACATCTAGTGAGGGCCGCCTTCTACAGTGATTCTGTATCACATGGCAAGAATGGGCTGAGCAGGAGAGACTAAGCTTTTTACTTGCTCTCCTTATAAAGCCATCATAGCCATGCCTATGACCACCCATTAAACCATCAATGGATTAATCCATTCACGAGGGTACAGTCCTCACAATCTAATCATGTTTTAAGCCCGCCTTTTAATATCATAATAGGATTTCCCATCCTCTTAACACTGTTACAATGGGGATTAAGTTTCCAACACATGAGCTGTTGGGGGATGCATTTAACCTGTAACAGCCTACTACTTTATATATGCATTAAGAAAGTTTTATGTTTTACATAATAGCTGTGGTTACATTATTCTCAAATGTCTATGTAAAAAGGAAAAGATTTATATAATTCAACATTTTATTATCTTTTATTATTATTGAAACATAATTGATTGTACATATTTGTGGGGTACAGTGCTGAATATCAACACCTATGCAAAATGTGATGTGTAAATTAGGATAATTAGTATATTCAACATTACACAATTTAATCATTTTTTGTGGCCCTTTACCACTTTCTCACTAATCCCTCCTTCCTGCCCCCTTTCCCACCTCTTGTGGCCTTTTGAAAGTACAACAAATTATTGTTATTTTGTATCTTTCTTTCTTTTTAAATTTATTTGTTAATTTTTTTAGCTCCCACTTATGAGTGAGGACATGCAGCATTTCTCTTTCTGTACCTAGGTTGTTTCACTTGACATAATTTTCTCTAAGCTCATCCATGTTGCTTCAAATGGCAGAATTTCATTCTTTTTTATGGCAGAGTAGTATTCCATTAAGTATATATACCGCATTTTCCTTATTCAGTCATCTGTGTCAGATAAGTAGTTTGCAGATATTTTCTCCTATTCTGTAGGTTGTCTTTCCACTCTGTTAGTTATTTCTTTTGCTGTGCAGAAGCTTTTTAGTTTGATATAATCCCACTTGTTTAGTTTCTTTCTTTTGTTGCCTGTGCTTTTGGGGTCTTATTCATAAAGTCTTTGCCAAGTCCTACTTCCTGAAGTGTCTTCTTTTAGGAATTTTATAATTCCAGGTTGTATATTTAAGTCTTTAATCCATTTTGAGCTGATTTTGGTATATAGTAAGAGGTACAGGTCTAGTTTCATTCTTCTACATATGGTTGGGCAGTTTTCCCAACACCATTTACTGAAGAGGCAGTCTTTCCCCCAATGTATGTTCTTGGTGTCTTTGTCAAAGATCAGTTGGCTGTAAGAACATGGATTGACTTCTGGGTCCTCTATCTGTTCCACTAGTCCAAATGTCTGTTTTTATGCCAGTATCATGCTGTTTTGGTTACCATAGCATTGTGGTATGATTCGAAATGAGGTAGTGTAATGCCTCCAGCTTTATTTATTTATTTTTGCTCAGGATTGCTTTGAAACATCCTCCAGAATAGACCAGATGTTAGGTCATAAATCAAGTCACAACACATTTTTAAAAACATCTAAATCATTTCATGTATCTTTTCAGATAAAAATGGACTAAAGCTAAAAATCAATAACAAATGAAACTCTGGAAACTATACAAATACATGGAAATTAAACAACATGCTCCTGAATTGATTGAAATCATGTTTTAAACACTTTGCACAATGCTACCATAGAAAGTGTTCAATAAATGGCAATTACTGGTATTTTCTTTTACCATAAAAATCTTACCATGCATTTAAACAACAGCTTTTGAACAGTTAATATTTGCAGACCAAATCCATCATTTCCGAAGGAATCTAATATTACTTGTATGGATCCCCAGATTCAGTTTGTTCTTTAGAAAGGAAAAACTAGTGAGTCAAGGTATGTCTCAATGTGTCATCAGCACATGTTAATATTTCCATTGCAGCACTTTTACCCAATGGTTGGAGGTCAGTTCTCTCATTGGAAACAAAGCTGCTCTAGAATGGTCCATCTCCTTCAAGACTGTTAGAGATATAATTCTCATTCACACCTGCTTAGTACACCTGTGCATAAAAAGGCTGAATTCTTATTGCCTCAGCAGCTTTTCATATATTGTGAGACAAGTTTTATAACATTAAAACTAAGACATGCACTATGTCAACACTTGTCTACAATACTTTGTAGTTACTGATGCTTTGCTATCAACTCAGTTGCAGTTTATAAGCAACCTTGACGCTTGCTTTCTTTTGCTTATTAGACAAGGTGAGTTGGGCCCAAAGATAACTTTAAGGCAATGTGTTTCCTCTCCCTAGCCTAATGTCTCATTGTTGCCTTCTTCCCAAACTTTTCCACTGTGCACTCTAAAACTCTCATTCTAGAACAAATTCTTTTACATATGCATCCTTTTCATAATTTATTTTCTGCAATACTCAGCCTTAAAAAATCAAGCTTTCCCCAGGAGTAGACCATATTCCTTTTTGATGCCTCATTTTCTCATATCTCATAATTCTCTTGCCTTCCATTGCTGCCTATACACAATTATGCTCCTAAATTCCACTAAAAACTATTTTTTAAGGCTGTTAGTTGGCTGTACCAATCTCTACTCACCTTTACTATTTCTGCTCAATTGTCTGCTACCTACGTCTCTGCTTTCATTGAATATGTTGAAATTTGCCTCACAGTTTTGTTTTTCAACCCAAACCCTACTGTCATCCTTGATATTTTCTATGTATAAAAATACCATCATTCCTTGGTATTCGTGGGGGATTTGTTCCAGGACCTTCCCAGATACCAAAATCCGTGGATGCTCAAGTCCCTTATATAAATGGCATAGTATTTACATATAAGCTATGCACATTATCCCATATACTTTAAATCATCTCAGATTACGTATGATACCTAATTCAATGCTATATATCACTTCATTTGTGTAGATTCAACGTAGTACTCAGTATATGGCAAATTCAAGTTTTACTTTTTGGAACTCGGTGGAATTTTTTTTTCCCCAAATACTTTCAATCTGTGGTTGGATGAATCCATTAATGTGGAACCCTCAGATATGTGATATAGAGGGCTGACTGTACACCCTTTTTCATCCTTCTAGGTTGACATTCACAACTTGGCCATAGTCATAGTCATTTTCTTGGCAGCAATTCCACTATTTAATTCATTGTCTCTATATGCCCTGCCTTCCTCTGCTTTTCCAAGCATATGACCGTCCCATAGCTTCCATCTTTTAGCTTACATAGAACCTAGTATCTTAGTCAGAAAATCTAATCCCTGTTAGAGATAAAATCATTGCTTCAGTTTCAATCAGGGAACACTGTTGGTTCATCAAACTATCATGGGGAGAAGGGTTGGCAGAGTCATGTAGTAAAGATGGGGTGCAGCTCTCTGAAGACAGAGATTGTACTGAGGAGAAAGTAAACTCAAATGTTAGCAGCTACAGAGCCACTTCTCTGCTAAACAACTTCAATTTTTTTCATTTTTTGTGGCCTTCAGGAAAAGTCTAATTTCTTAGCACAAAATCCAAAGCCTTTGTTATCTGGCCAGTGCTTCTCTCCCTAGCTGTATCTCTTTCTCTGCAACCTCCTTTCATTCCTCTCTTCAGCAATATTAAAGGCCTTTGGATTTCAGAACACAGTTGGATTTTTCTAATTTTTTGGTCTTTTTCCCTGTTGATCCCTCTGTGGGTAGTACTTTTTGTCTTCCTTCTTTGCATTTCAAATCCTTCCCTTTCCTTCTAATTGTAATTCAGATGGGGTCTTTTGAAAGCCTTTACTAAATACCTCTTCCCCTACTTCCCTTCTGGCAGAAGCAACCAGCCCCCAGCACCTTTAGCACTTTGTGCACCCTGCTATCAGATCCTCTCTCACACACCATTATAAATTCTGATTTCTATCTCCTGTGCTATATATTGTTCCCCACTTGATTGTAAACTTTTTGAAGGTAAGGACTTTGATTTTCATAATTCTTTCTATAGCATCTAGCAATAGTGCCTGGCATTTAGTACATACTCAGTAGACATTTGTTGAAATGAAGGGAGGAAAGAGAGAAGAAATGAAATAGAATGACTTATTAGAGCCATTTCATCATCAATGGATGAAAATTGCTAATATCTGCTATAATCTTATGCTAATCAAAATAATTCTTAGGAGACTATAATATGAGCATAGTAGACAGTTGTGTAAATATAGACCTCCTCAAACTGCTCACATAGTACATGAATAAAATCAACTGCTTTAGTCCCTAACCAAAACTTACTCTGAACTGTACTTTGAGATTCACAATGTCAGTATCCCAATAGCATTGCTCAGGGAGGTAGAGTCACTAAATCAAACATCTTCTCACTTAGACATTTCCTTATCTTTGGAATGTAATGATGACTGATACCAAAATATTGTTGATGAACAGTTGCTTTCTTGGCTTATTATCAGAATTAACTTTTTTTAGCATGTCTTTGAGAATGTATTCTGTGATCATGACTAATGGGACCAAGAATATAAAGTCATTTCAAATATTGTAAGGAACAAAATAAATAAATATCAGCTTTGCTCAATTTGCCAGAGGATAAAACCAGTCATTCAAACAGGATATGTTGAATAAATTTTAAAAGAGATAAGGTTGGCAGGTATAAATATGGAACAATAGTTCATATTTAGTTCATGCACAGCTAAATTACATCTTGGACTTTGTAAACATAGATTCACAAACATCTTTCCCAACTTACTGAATCATCATCCTGTTTACCACCAACCTAAATCCCTGCCCTCCTATTTAGAACCCAGCATCTCTTTCCTTTTCACTTCATCTTAGTTGCAAGATATTTCAAACTTTTTTCTATTTGGAATACAATCCTTGCTCTATCTTTATGGCTATGTGGTAGTCATAACTGTCTAGACCACAACTAGTCTAGCCATGGGCCTTTGAGAACCATCATAACTACAAGTTCAGTACCCTAGTCTTAGTTCACTGACATTAAGCCTGTATCAGCCTCTCTCAGAGGGCTACTGATTGCAACTTTTGAACATTTTATTTAAATGGACCCCTCAACCACTCATTCATCTTGGTCATCTCATTCACCCTCTTCACGAACTAACATAGCCCATCTGCTGTTATTGCTTCTGGCTTACCTACATTTTTCCTGTTTTTCTGTTTATGTCATACAAAATGGCATAATCTGTATGATGTCTGCCAAAGAAAGGACTTAAGAAGCATTATGAGAATCCCTTAATTGCCCAGTGACATTTTGACTTGGCAGGTCAAGGATGTAGCCATGGGTGTCAAGACACAATAACCCATTTATTCTCCGGTGCTGACTCACCTCTGAAAAGACTGCATCATGGGTAGCTGCCACTACGGGAGCCTGAGCATTTGGGCAACCACACTCTCCATCTTCTGATTTATACCAAAAGTGACAGTACCTTGGCAAAGGCAAAGCAAATGTTTTAACCAAAAGCAAATGAGGCAATAGGAGGTACAAAGAAAGAGGGAAAGAAAATATCCTGAATTCAGAACTAGCTTGGCTATCTGGCTAACCAGCTACCTTGAGTTCTGTTTTGCAAGACCTCCACAGCAACCAAAATTGGGGCAAAATCTCTTCACCTTCTTTAGTGCTAGCAGAGGATGGTTGGGTTCAGTTGTGCCTCAGTCTTGCTAGGAAATAAATAAATAAACAAATACAATCCTTGAACACAGATGATGATCTATGTAGCTATGATCTGTCCCTATTCTACAAATGAAAAATACTCACTGATGATAATATGCAAAATGTTTGTATATGTTTTCTCTTTGTGTATTTGTGAATAATGATAGTAATCTTTTTAAACAAAAACGATAAAGGAAAACTAGAGTTTTCAAGATTAATACTCTCTATTAAAAGGCATAATCTATGGTGGGTAAAATAGAATTCTACATGTTTTACTAGAAGTATCACTTCACAAATATTGCTGACAACCCGCTTTCTTTTCAAGCAATTAACAATGTAATAAATAAAACTGTCATTTTTACTATTTGCCTAGATATAATGTTCTATGATATATATATATATATATGCATGTTGCATATATATGTACATGTTGTGTGTGTATATATATATATATATATATATATATATATATCATAGAGCACACACACACCCCCACACACATATAGACGCATATACTCATCCATACACACATAATGTATCTATCTAAAAACATCTGATAAGTGAAAATTTCTTCATTTAAAATTTTATGTTTATAAAATACCTCTTTCAGTGGAAGGCATAATGTTTTAAGAAGCATAAACTCATAGAGGACCTTACAATGTGCAAAGCATTATACATGAAATATTTGTCCAATAACTACAGGGAACTTAGAGTATTATAGTAAACATGTGACATACACATTCTCCATTTAATATTACTTGATACATGCGGTTGGATTATAAAGCTACTTACTTCTGAAATACCCTCTTAACTAAAATGTTTATAAATATATAATCCATGATCGTACACTGCCAATATGTATGTGTATGTGCATTTTCACATGTTTGTATCACTCCTATGTCCTCAGTCCTATCTAATCCAATATGACTAGAGTCCTTAAGAGTAAAATTTGGACATAGACACATGTAGAAAGTGGACAGCCATATGAAAAGAGAGGTAAAGACTGGAGTTATGCTGCCACAAATCAAGGAATGCCTGGGACTACCAGAAGCTGGGAGAGGCAAAGAAGGAGCCACCCCTAAAGACGTTGGAGAGAGTATGACCCTGCCAACAACTTGATTTCAGACTTCTAGCCTCCAGAAGTCTGAAAAAATACATTGCTGTTGTTCTAAGCCATCACGTTTGTGGTACATTTGCTAGGCAGCTCTAGGAAACATGCACCAACTAAATGGTATTTATATTCACAAATAACTACTGTGGATGGCAAAAGATAGGGAGTCATGAGTGCTACAGGGATATACATAGAAAGTACCCTGGCCATTCAAGAAGGAATGATTATTCCTGATGAGAGAATTAGGACAGCCTTCAAGGCAGAAATGGCATTTGCAGTTGACTTTGAAGGATGGACAGCATTCTAAATGAAGGAAAATGCCAGCTCTTGCCCTCTGTCAGCCACAGGTGTCAAAGGCTCCATTCCACCTACACCCTGAGATTATTCTGACTAAATATGAACAAATGTTAAAAGTACTGTTTCTAGCAGAAGGTGGAGGAGAAGGAATTGATCTTACTGCCTGAGCCAGGTTGCTTGGAATGAGCTATGGGCTTATGTGAAATTATTATGCTTTCTAGAGCAGTCTTGTCTCATCTACTTGATTTGATCTTATGAAAGGACTTCTGTCTTGATCTCCTGATTTATAATTCATCTTCACTGCCAAGTCTAGAATCCCTACCTGGATCCTACAGCTCACTTGTCTGAGACTCAAATACCTTATATAATTTTTGTTGGACTTTTCAATTAGGGACTGGATCCCTTTTCTTAAATTCACATTTTCTGGAAAAGTTCTACTCCAAATCAAATTAATGCCTAACTCTGAGCATCACCATTGTGAAGACATTTATCCTGCCTGTGGTAGCCTCCCTCCCAAAGATATCCATATCCTAATCACCAGAATCTATGAACATGGTTTGTTACATGCCAAGGTGGAATTGATGTTAAGATACAATTAAGGTTGCTAATCATCTGGCCTCCAGATGGGAAGATTATTCTGGATTAATCAGGTGGGCCCAGTGTAATCACAAAGGTCCTTGTAAGTGAAAAATGCAGGAAGAAAAGTTGATATCCAAGTGATGTAACATGAAAAAGACTCAATTGGTCACTGCTGAATTTGAAAATGGAATGGAGCCACAAGCCAAGAAATGCAGGTGGCCTCTAGAAGCCAGGAAGAGCAAGGAAATCGATTATACCCTATAACTTAAAGATGGAACACAGCAATGCTTTCTTCTTGATTTTAGCCCAGTGAAATTCATTTCAGACTTCTGACATCTAGAAGTACAATGAATTTTTGTTGTTTTAATCCATGATGTTTGTGGTAATTTATTATAGAAGCAATAGGAAACTAATACATAGCCTCTCCACAAAACAGGCCATAGAATATCAAAGATAGCTTGATAGTTTTGAGTCTGAGTTCATCATGTTCTCTTGGTTTCATGAAATAGGAGGAAAATATAATTTTGTGGTTGCTATTATGAGTTTTGGAATCCAGAGAAGTAAAATTCTGCCTCCATTAATTACTGGCTGTAGGGTCCCTAACAATTGACTAAATTTTTCTGTGCTCAGTTTCATTAACTGTTCAATGAGGATTATACTTTTCTCATTAAGTTGGTTTGACGATTAATTGAAATAATGTATGTAAAATACTTACTTAGCTTAGTTGACAATGGAAATGTCAACTTATGAGTTATTCAGGGTCCCTCTATTCCTTCGGTTCCATAGGTAAGTTCTCTGGTCAGATTAATGTAAGTGATTTTAGATGACATGAGTAGAAAAGTAATTTGAAGCCATGTCAGGAAGCATCTTTCATCACATATACTAACAGCCATCTGTATGTTGGCAAATGATTGTTATTTTAATTTGTAGTGTTTACTTCTTCAAAACGAATTTGTCTAGCTATCCCAATAACCTATGGATATCTATAGAAGTAAAGAAAAGTCACAAGTCATATTTCTGCCAACAACAAGGACTAAGAGTCAATGTTTCATTGGGTAATCATAAAGCAGATGGATCTATATTGGAAAGCACAGGAATTGGAAGTCCTGTTATTTTTCTAGAAATATCTGGTCTCCCTACCTGAAAGTAGCAATTCCTGCTTTCTATCTGTCCCCATGTTTAGAAGCATGAGTTTGACAATCTGGAAACTATGTTATAGAGACTGCTTTTTGGAAGGCTTTTTGAAATATCTTTTCTACATGTTTCATTCAAATCCCTCACTACCATTTCCCGTTCCTGCGTGAGGGGAAAAAGCACTTGTCAATAGGTAAATGGAAGGGAAACTGGTGGTGTTTTATTTCAACATGAGAGGTTTAGGCCCCCCAATTAAATCACCATAGGCATCTTTTCGATAATAGCCATTCTAACAGGTACATGGTGCTGTCTCATTGTAGTTTAGATTTTCATTTTCCTGATGTTTAGTGACACTGAGCACATTTTCATATATTTCTTGGCCATTTGTATGCCTTCTTTTGAAAAATTTGTACCCATAGGTTATCTCTTTACTCTGGTGATTGTTTCTTTTGCTGTACAGAAGCTTTTTAATTTGATGTAGTCCCAGTTGTTTCTTTTTGCTCCTCTTGCCTGAGCTTTTGGTGTCATATCCAAAAAGTCACTGCCTAGGCCAATGTCATGAACCTTTTCCCCTATGTTTTATTCTAGTAGTTGTACAGTTTCAGGTCTTACTTTTAAGTCTTTATTTCATTTTGAGTTGATTTTTGTACATGATGATAGATATAAAGGTCCAATATCATTCTTCTATGTGTGGTTATCCACCTTTCCAAACTCCATTAATTGAAGAGACTGTCCTTTCTTCATTGTATGATCTTGGCATCTTCAAAGATAAATGAACCATAAGTGTATAGATTTATTTTTGAGATTTTTATTCTGCCCTATTGGTCTATATATCAATTTTCATTCTAGTACCATGCTGTTTTGATTACTATAGCTTTCTAGTACATTTTGAGATCATGTCATGTTATGCATCCAGCTTTGTTCTTTTTGCTCAAGATTGCTTTGGTGATTCAGAGTTTCTGGTGGTTCCATATGAAGTTTTAAATTGTGTTTTATATTTCTGTAAAACATGCTAGTGAAATTTTGATAGGGATTTCATGGAATCTGTAGATCACTTTGGATAATATGCATATTTTTATAATATCAATTTTTCAAATGAATTAACATGAGGTATCTTTTCATTTATTTGTGTCTTCTTCAATTTCCTTAATATTTTATAGCTTTAAGTGTATAGATCTTTCACATCCTTGATTAAATTTATTTTTTAATATTTTATTCTTTTTGGTGCTATTGTAAGTGGGAATATTTTCTTAATTTCATTTTTGGAGAGTTTGTTATTAGTGTATGGAAATGATACTGATTTTTTGTGTGTTGATTTTATATCCTGCAACTTTATTGAATTTGTTCATTAGTTCAAACAGTTTTTGGTGGAGTGTTTAAGGTATTCTATATATAAAATTGTGTCATCTGCAAACAGACACAATTTTACTTCTTCTTTTCCTATTTAGATACATTTTATTTCTTTTTCTTGCCTAATTGCTCTGGCTAGGACTTCCACTACCATATGGAATAGAAGTGGTGAGAGTATCTTTGTCTTGTTCCTGATATTAGAAGAAAAGCATTCCACTTTTTACCATTGACTATGATGTTAGCTGTGAGATTCTCATATGTGTCTTTATTTTGTTGCAGTACATTCCTTCTGTACTTAATTTGTTGCGAGTTTTTATCATGAAAGGATGATGAATTTTGTCAAATGCTTTTTCTTTATCTATTGGGGTAATTATTCAATTTTATTCTTTACTCTGTTACTGTCATGTATCATACTAATTGATTTGCATGTGTAAAATCATCCTTGCATCCCAAGGATAAATTCCATTTGATCGTGGTGTATGATCCCTTTCATGTGCTGTCAAATTTGGTCGTTGGTATTTTATCAAGGATTTTTGTATCTCTGTTCTTTGGGTATATTGGAATGTAATTTCCTTTAACTGTAGTGTCCATGTCTGGCTTTGGTAACGGGAAAATGCTGGCCTCATAAAAATGAGTTTGGAAATTTTTAGGAAAATTTGATAAGGACTATGCCTGGTGCATGGGAGGATGTACCAGTAAAGCCACCTGTTCTGGGTTTTTTGTTTGTTTGAATCAATCTTGTTACTCATTATTGGTCTGTTCAGATTTTCTATTTCTTCCTGATTCAGCCCTGGTAGATTGTATGTGTCTGGGAATTTATTTCTTCTAGTTTATCCAATTGTTGGTATATAATTATTCATAATAGTCCCTTTTGACCCTTTGAGTTTCTGTGGTATCAGTTGCTATGCTTCCTCTTCCATTTGTAATTTTATTTATTTGAATCTTTTCTCTTTTTTTAATCAAGCTTGAGGTTTGTCAATTTTATTCACTTTTTTAAAAAAACTCAATTTCGTTGATCTTTTCTATTGCTTTTCTAGCTTCTATTTCATGTATTCTGCTCTGATCTTTATTATTTCCTTCCTTCTGCTAACTTTGAGCTTAGCTTGTTCTTTTTTGTTGTTCCTTGATGAGTAAACTTAGGTTGTTTGTGTAGATTATTCTTTTTTCTTAATGTAAGTGTGTTTTTACTATAAACTTCCCTCTTAGAGTTGCTTTTACTACATCCCATAAGTTTTGTTACGTTGAATTTCCATTATAATTTTTCTCAAAATATTTTCTTATTTCCCTTTGGATTTCTTCTTTGACGCATTGATTGTTCAAAAATGTGCTGTTTAATTTCTACATATTTGTACATTGTCTAGTTTTCCTCCTGTTATTGATTTCTAGCTTCAAACTCCTGGGGTCAGAAAATACACTTGTTATAACTTCTATCTTCTTAAATTTATTAAGACCATTTTGTTGCCTAATATATTATCTATCCTAGAGAATGCTTCATGTACAATTGAAAAAACCATGTATTCTGCTGTTATTGGGTGAAGTTCTGTTTAAGTCTGCTAGGTGCAATTGGTCTATAGTGTCATACAAGTCTTCTATTTTCTTATCGATTTTCTGTCCAATAATCCATCTTTGCTGAAAGTGGGATATGCAGTGTCCTATTAGTATTGTATTACTATTTCTCCCTTCAGTTCTGATAATATTTGCTTTATATATTTAGGTGCTCCAATGTTGGGTGAATATGTATTTATAATTGTTATATTCTCTTAATGAGGGCTCCTTTATCATTATATAATGACTTTCTTTGTCTCTTATTATAGTTTTTTTACTTAAAGTCTATTTTACTTGATTTAAGTACAGCTAACCCTACTTTCTTTTGTTTTCCATTTCAATGGAATTTTTCTCCATCCCTTCATGTTCAGCCTATGTGTGCTCTTGACACTGAAGTGAGTCTTTTGTAGTCAGTATATAGTGGGCCTTTTTTAAAAAATGCATTTAGCCATTTCATATTTCATATTCATCTTACTAAAAGAGTATAGCCCTTTAGGGTCTTATCTCAAAGTGGGTATATAGAGTTATTTTTAGAATCTTTACCTTGGTGAGCCCTGGGCTTTTTTTTCCCCCAAAAAACTACCAAGCTGCTAAACCATAGTTCAACTTCATAGTTGCCACTTCCCTTCAGGGAAAAACAGATTTGAGTTTTAGGCTTTCCTCTTCAGCTTCTTACCTTCTCCTAGGTTTTAATTTGATACATGTTCTCCTAAATTTTGGATGGCCAAATTTAACTATACTGTTAGTTTTTTGTTTTTTTTTTTTTCATTTATTTTAACATTTATTCCAGTGCTTTTTAGTTGCCTTTAGGAGGAGGAGTTGGTACTAATAACTCAGTTCATAGGTGAAATCTCTTTCACCCTATAGTTGAAAAAGAATCTTCTACTATATTTTAACACATTTAAATAATTATTGGTTCTATTGTGGTTCATCTTTTCCCCTACAAAGACCCATTATTTGTAGTCTTAGAGCACAGTTTAGGGGATTATAAACAGATGAGTTCTTTTCCCTTCTTTAAAAATAAACTTTGACGGAAAAAGCAATAGCCATTTTTAGGGCTAGGAAAGTCAATAATGATTTTCAGTACATTTAAAAAAGTATACTGAACTCCCCAAGCATGTTTGTGCGTTTGCTTTGCAATTTAATTGGTGGCAGCTGGGAAAAAAAAAAATCCAGTGGTAGATATTGTTTGTTAATAAATCATTCCTTATATTATTTTTATCTAGAAACTATGACTATCTCTACTTAACTCTAGTTCATATTTGTATGTATGGAGGGTTAGAAATCTTGACTGTCATTTGATTTTAGAATAGGGTTTTTAGGTAAATGCATGTATAGGTCAATAGCCCTCGGGTAGGGGGACACAGCCCACTGATAGCATATCTAATCAGTTCTAAATTAAATAATGTTGATTCTCATTTGATTTTAGAATAGGGGTTTTAGGTAAATGTGTGCATAGAGCAAAAGCACTCGGGTAGGGGGCACAGCCCACAGATAGCATGGCAAAGGCCCATCTAATCAACTCTAATCACTGTTTAGATAAGGGGTTGTATACTTTAATGAATTTAGAGATAACAGGTGGTTGTCATACTGATACTGTTAAGAGATTTTAAGAATTGCTGAAGGAAAATATGTGAAAAAAATGTTTGCTAAGGGCAAGCTGTCTGTTGGGGGAAACTTTAGAGGTAATTGTATTTAGATTTTATCACAAGAATGTAACTTTTGTTTAAGGAGAGTTTATACTTTAGATAATGAGCCAGTTTGACCAACTTAGCTTTTCACTAATTGTACTTTGGAACATCACATTGTTAATTTTACTGATGTTACTAGTTTCCATTGTTAAACTATACTTAGCCATAGATAACTTTTGTAACTTTGCCTGTGTCCTTTTGTAATGATTGAATCAACTGAATTTTCTTGTGAAACTTCCTTGTCTTTACAATAAAGGACAGAAGCTAATTTTGAATCAGGGCTGTACCCAGTTTTCCCCTCCTAACAGAGGAGTTGCTGAGGTATAATCCCTTTGGGCCTCTCATGGTATTCATGGTGCTTTGAGTAATCCTTTTTACATCTCCATTACATGGGAAGAAGTGTAACAGTATGTATGACCACAAATATGAAAAGAAGTCAGAGTAATGAATACCAGAGACTGCATTAAATACTAATCATATTAGTATTCATGATATATCTTTGTAAAATTCTGTGTTTCTTTATTTTCTTCTTTGTAGTTTTAAAAATATTTTTCTAATCCTCTTCATAGAATTTGCATTGCTTTTATAAACAATTTTGTTTTCAATGTGCAGGCATTTTACACAATTATATATTACCATGATCACAATTATGTAAACAGAAAATAAAAATTTGAGGGAAAAATATGACAAAATACTCCTGTTTAACTAACTCTACATTGTGGGAATGGTAGTACCTATTTTTTAAACAATTTTATGCCTCCAGATTTTCTCCTAAAGACACTTATTGCTGCTTTAATTGAAAATAATAATTAACCAAAAAAGCACACAGCATTCTGTGTACAATAACAATATAGTTGCAATTGTGCTTTACGAAATTTTCTTTTAATTTAAATGAGTGTAGCCATAAACATACATAATGGAAAATATAAATTTAAAAAAAAGAGCATAAGAAGAAATTGTTTCAGAGAATTTCTCAAACCTGTGATATTTTAGTTAAGAAGTACTGCACACCAAAGATACTGTGTGACTGCTGTGTTGAAAAGGGTGTTTGGATCCAAGAGCCATATTAAAGGCTTCAGCAACACATGACAGATTCTTAGATTTAAAAAGGAAGAGGAATCAGAATTCTTACATGGTTTGAGGAAAGGATGGCCGTTCTAAGATGTGAGGAGTATAGACGTTAAAGCAGATTGGAAAGGATTGCGCCGTGTACTTTTTAGTCTGTTTGCCATTTCAAGATGGAAGGAATTCATGAACCAGGATCTATTTTGTACACGAATGCGGTATATTATTTACTAAAATAAATTTCTCATAGTCTGAAAGCTAGAAGACCAAGATCAAGGTGCCGGTAGGTTTGGTTTCTCCTGAGGCCTCGCACCTTGGCTTACAGGTATTCACCTCCTCTCTTTGTTTTCACATGGTCCTCCCTCAGCTTCACATGCTCACCCATCCCATGTGTCTGTGTGTCCAAATTCCCCTTTGTTGTAAGGACACCAGTCAGACTGAATTAGAACCAGTCCTAATGGCCTCATCTTAATTTAATCACCTTTTTAAAAGCCCTGATTTTAAATACAGTAGTTCACCCCTTATTAAGGGTTCCACTTTCCTCAGTTTCAGTTACCCATGGTGAACCTCAGCCCCCAAATAGGTGAGTATAGTAAATAAGATATTTTGAGAGAGGAAGAAAGATGGAGAGAGACAGAGACCACATTCACATAACTTTTATTAGAGTATATTGTTATAATTGCTCTATTTTACTATTAGTTGTTAATCTCTTACTGTGCTTAATTTATAAATTAAACTTTTTTATAGATATGGTTATATAGGAAAGAATATAGAGCATATAGGATTTGGTACTATCTGCAGTTTTAGGCATCCACTAGCATCTTGGAATATATCCCTCAAAGATAAGGGGTGACTACTGTGCAGTCCCATTCTGAGGCATTGGGGATTAGGGCTTAACATATAAACTGGGGCTAACACATAGCAAAGGTAAACTATATTTACACAAATGGTATTTACACAGAAAATTTTGAATACTGTTATTCCCAACAGTACTTTGGATATATTTTAATAAATTTAATATATTGAAAAAATGAACTACAACAAAAATTTTAAGAATATGAAGGCTCTCTGAAAAATTCGTGGAAAGCTTCCTAGATTCATATTATTTTTTAATTTCCTTTCTCCATGAACTTTTTGGAGTATCCTCATAGTTCTTTGGCACAATTCTCATGATTTAAACCAAATGGAAAGAACAAGAAGTAGAAAATGATAACTAAACTACAAACTCAATTTTCTTTTTTTTTTTTTT
>NW_007742081.1:0-278 GCF_000696425.1 Galeopterus variegatus
CAGGTCTGGTTCTGTGAGCTGGATCTCTTGTTTCTCACTTTCCAACAGCTTGTCCGCACACACTTGACCCCGCTGCTTGCTTCTGAAGGTCACTGTTCTTTGGGATCAGGTGACAACTCGTGTAGATACTCAGGACCTATGTACTATGTTCTCATGCTAATCTGGAAAATTCAAAAGAGGAAGCAACGTGAGCCAAAGAAGTGTGGATAGAATGATTCCGTTCCCTTCACCACCTCTGGGATGCATGCCTTTTTGAAACAGAGCTGATATCTGAAACC
>NW_007742081.1:5598-6061 GCF_000696425.1 Galeopterus variegatus
GATGAGTGGCAAGCATTTGGGGAAAAATATGGAAGGTGCCAGAGGAGTTCTATAACAGTCCGAAGCCACCGTGTAACCTAATTGTAATGACTGCATGTGGAAGAGCATCCGTATGGGGACGTGGGTGTCATGTCAGGGAACCCGTTTCTCTCTCTTGGACCCTCTGCAGCTTCTGAGATCCTTGGGCTTCAACCTAGGAAAATGCTTCATTAGTTTTTTGCCTTCCTAGGCTGACCATGNGACCTGCACCTCTACACTGTGGTGCAAAACACTTGTCTCCCAACACCAAAGCTGTGATGCTGGTTATGAAGACATGTGTGTATAGAGTGAGGTGCAAAGATGATCGTACCACCTAATGTCAACATGAGAGGGCTGCTAGTGAATGGGGACATCTTACAGAACGTCATGTGGACGGAGGCAGGTCTGGTTCTGTGAGCTGGATCTCTTGTTTCTCACTTTCCAA
>NW_007742081.1:8109-8866 GCF_000696425.1 Galeopterus variegatus
CCAGTAGGAATGCTACTTTGCATTCCGTTTAGTTCCTCGTTTTGAAAGCACACATGGAAAAGTCTAAAATGATCTTCAAAATTATGATACTATGAGCATAGTAAGTTTCGGGCCTTAAGAGGTAACGCCCCCTTAAGTGACATTACAAGTGGATTAACATGGCAGCCTAAGACGGTGCCGGGAGGAAGTAGGGTGGTAGTGTCTGCGGGAACCTTGCCTTAGCCCTTATTGGCTGCACTTGTGAACACTGTGTGATTGCAATTGAGGCAGAACCCATAAGCTGATTGGAGGAGGTAAAAAACCTGCCTTTCCCATTTGCCTTTAAAAGCAAGTGCTTGTGTGCTAATTAACGGAACTGCTTCGACAGAACCCCCGCCCCATTTGAGTGTCCATTAATGGGGATGTTTGGGGGGCCGGCGGTGTGTTCACCTCTCTTCATGGCTCTCTTTCCCTGTCTCCTTCAAAAGGGGACAGGAGGGAAAGAGGAATCCCGGGCCGTTTGCTCGCCCATCGAAAGGAACGAGGCTAGGGCTGTACGGGTCGGCCGGTGGCAGACCCGACAGAGTGGTGCCCCGTTTGAAGCATTTTACAGATGAACAAGTGAGGCCCCTGGCTGCTTGGTCCTGAAAGAAGGTCGATGAAGGGTGATCAACCAGTGGAGTGGTCCCCGCAACCGTGGTAGTCACTGTGAAGTAGTCCACCTGTGTGTCAGGGTGAGTACCATAACAGGGGGAAGTCCCTGCACTTCTCTGCCCTG
>NW_007742081.1:10744-11361 GCF_000696425.1 Galeopterus variegatus
CCCCTACCAGGACTAGGTTAGGGCAACAGCATTAGCCACATGGAAGAAGCTGGCTGAAGGGCCCAGTGAGCCCGCAATGGCCGGGGTCACTCAGCGATCCTCCGAGGACCTGCCCACTTTCATAGTTCGGGTGCAACAGAGCATACAGAGAAAGTTTCACCCAGGTCCTCTCCGGGACCAGTTTGTAAAAATGCTAGTGTGGGACGGCATGACTGCCAATCACAAGCTTGCCTATGCCGGGCTCAAAGATCGTTCTATGGAAAAGTGGGTCATTGCCAGTAGAGACGTTGGATGCTACCATCAACACACCAGGGCCTTAACTTCCGCTCTGCAAGCTCAAGCAGAAACCCTTGCAGGTGCTATGACCCAGGCTCTTAGTGTCNAAAAAAAAAAAAATCGCTCACATCAATTTTTGAAGTTGTTTTACAGAATCGACGTAGACTAGACCTGTTGTTCTTACAGCAAAGAGGATTATGTGCTGAACTCAAAGAAAAGTGCTGCTTCTAAGCTGACCACTCTGGAGTGGTCAAGGATTACCTAGCTAAGCTTAGAGAACGGCTAGAAAAGTGCAAAAAAGAGTGAGAAGCCAATAGTAATTGGTTCCAAAGCTGGCTTTC
>NW_007742081.1:12275-13467 GCF_000696425.1 Galeopterus variegatus
ATAGATAGGCATTGAGACAGAACCCTTAAGCTGATTGGAGGATGTAAAAAACCTTCCTTTCTCATTTGTCTTTAAAAGCAAGTGCTTGTGTGCTAATAAATGGAACTGCTTTGACAGAACCCCTGCCGTGTCTGAGTGTCCATTAATGGGGCTGTTTGGGGGGCCGGCGGTGTGCTCACCTCTCTTCACGGCTCTCTTTCCCTGTCTCCTTCAAAAGGTGACAGGAGGGAAAGAGGAATCCCAGGCCGTTTGCTCGCCCACCGGAAGGAACGAGGCTAGGGCTGTATGGGTCGGCTGGTGGCGGACCCGACAGTAAGCATCAGTAATCCAATCACCCAGGAATTCTTGTTGCAATCATGTGAGTCCATGCGCTCCAGGATTTTTATACACACAGATATATATTTATAGATATAGTTCTCTGAATCCCTTTACAAAGTATGCAACAAATATATCTCTGTAAGATAATTACAACACCTTAAGAATTGTACAGCCCACCTCGATATTATTCATTACTCACATTTCGCTGCTCTTTTCCAGTGTGAAAGCTTTTCAGAGAACACTTTCAACAGATACAGAACGGCAATCTCAGTGATTTTTCTGATTACAAAAGGTGTTGCTTCCTTAACAGACAGAATCAGAAGAGAAGTGTGTTAAATCAAAACAGTACATGTTCCTCTCACCAAACGCTTTGGGCCATGGCCCAAAGAGCTTCTATAAAGGGTCTGCATATAGATTTCCAGATAATTTACGTTCCTGATTTGTCCTAATGGGAATACGAATCATTTCCCTCCCTCTGGAGAGACAGGTAGGTAAGGTAGGCAGGCAGATCGGTAAATAGATGGATGGTAGTAAGGTTGATGGTTTACAGTTAGATACATAGATACATGGAAGCAGAGCAACACAGAAATCGACACAGAGGTCGATGGAGATACATAAAAACAGAGGGATATAGAGATAGAAAAGAACGGAAAATATGCAATAGATTGAACATGGTAGATAGATGTACGGAATGATAAGGAATGATTAGAAGGAGACAGATGACAGGTAGGGACAAAGATACATGGATACAGAGGTAGACATGTATAAATATATTCGTGTCGAAAATTGACGGTTGGGAGACATACAGAATGGTAAAATAGACTGACAGATGAACAGCTAGACAGATATAGCTAACAACGGAGATAGAGATAGG
>NW_007742081.1:14676-15697 GCF_000696425.1 Galeopterus variegatus
AACAACGGAGATAGAGATAGGTAAAGATAGAGAGATGATAAACAGGTGATAGAGGGATATAAATAAACAGATAGATAAATGCATAGAGATACATGAATATACATAGATGGCGATAATCAAATATTAAACTTCTCTTACTCCCCAGGAACATGTGAGAACAGTAGAACCTCGATCGCAGAAGAATAAGTTGGTTAATCGATGCCAGGTTCTAGGAGGGCGTGGTGTGAAAATGCATCTAGAATTTTATTCCAACATCAAAGCAAAGACTGCCTGCAGGGTGAGAATACGCAGATAACAATTAAAGAGAAATTCTTTCTACATAGAGACTCCACAATCTCTAACGTTAGAGTCAATTTCAGATCACCAAGAAGTAGAATTTGCATAGAGTGTAGGGTAATCCTTTGGACCATCCCTTTTCTTCTGTTGCATTTATTCCTTAGCAGAGGAGTGAAAGAACAAGACAACAATGAGCATTGACTTTTCCAGTCGACAACCATGATTTTGGGAAGGATTCCCTGGGAAGACCTGTCACTTGGGATGTTCTGTTGCCTGCTTTCCTTAGTGAGGTTTTATTTACATCTTAGGCGAAAACTAAAGAACACAGTCCTCAATAAGTTGTCTCAAAGCGGTGCCTCTATCTCGACATGACACCCACACCGTTCCCCAGAGGCAGGAATTCTGTCATCTTCACCCAATGCCCCATCTACCATGACTACATGTGTATTGGAGCTTCTGTGCACCTACTGGGTTTGTGATATTAAACCTTCCTCAAGACACTTATTTCCATAAACGGATGACCTGTCAGATCCGTTTATTGTAATAAAGGCACAATTTTGAAAAAATAAATGTATTTTAAATACAGAAAACACCTTTTAACCTCTTCTTGCACCTTTTCCTTTGCCAGATTCAATCTGCAGCAAGTTTCACGCATTATTCTTAGAAAGTCTTAGGTTTCATAGGATCGCAGTGCATGGGTGGAATAACTGGGTGCGAATGAATGCCTTTCCATTTTTCTCTTATT
>NW_007742081.1:16372-17574 GCF_000696425.1 Galeopterus variegatus
GTAACTGTACCCATTACAAACTGAAGAATCTTGATTGGCCCTCAGTTTATTTTCCCTGTCCCTGCCCCACCGGAATAAAAGACAGTAGACTCGTCGCCTTCCATTTGATGAGCCATGATCGTCAATACAAGTACCCACATTCAAATGACCACCTCCCGGCCGTCTCCACGCTAAGCGAACCTCGTCTCCACGGGAAGCGAAACCCCCACCCAGGTCCTGGACAGCCAGGCGAGGCCGCTGCCCGTTCGCCGGCCCGGACGCCCCTGGAAACCCTCAGGGGACCGAGTATCCGTCTTTACGGGTGGCCAGTAGGCAGGAGGGGCAGACCTGTACGGTCTCTTCCCCGTTGGACAGCATGCACGTGGCCCGACGCCACCCTCCCTGCGCCCTCCCCTGCTGGGCCCCGGTCACAGACCCCAGGGGACCTACACCCAAGCCAGGACTTCTCCTTAGATGTCTGCTGGACCCTCCCCGCGCCCATGCCCTCATGCTCCTGGGACGAGGGGCCACGCCGACCCGCCACTGGGCACCTCACCTGAGGAACTCTCAGGCGACCGGAAGCCTCAGCGGATTCCGCGACGCCCACTGGCGACGCGGCTCTGAGGACCTGTGGGCAACCGCCCGCGTGGCAGCAGCCGGACTCGCTGATTTGCGGTGCGTGCGGTAGGAGTTGAGTTCCGAACCACGCCCCCTGCAAGCACGCCCACCAACGGCAGGCCACGAAGTACCTCCCTCCCCTGGCGGCTGGCAGCTTTCCAGGGCCTCTGTCGTCACCCAGGGCTTACTGTCCCAATGGGTGGCTCATGAAGGGAGCAGGGGAACTCCTCTTCCATCTGATCTTCCTGGCGGGGCTTCTGGGGCACTGTGCTCTGCTGCCTATAGGATTTCAACATCTCTCTGCCATCCCGCACTTGCCCTTTGATCCGCAACCAGGCGGCTTCCTGCAAAAGCTTCTCCCGGGCATCCTGGGCACCCGGTGGGAGCCAGGCATCCGAGACGCCAATCTTCTGCCAGGTGGCATCTGATCACTGCTAGAAGGTGGCTGCACACATTGCCTGGCTGAGAAACCTCGGCTGGGTCCCAGCTTGAGATCGGACTCTTCCAACTCCTGTTCTGGCCTTGAGCCTTCCCTTCGCAGCCGCCCAGCATTTCAGGAAGAGCTCGCCCAGGGAGGTGTGTGCCATGTTTCACCTCCCAACCAG
>NW_007742081.1:19571-20625 GCF_000696425.1 Galeopterus variegatus
GGTCAATATCCAAAATATACAGGGGACTCATACAGCTCAATAGCAAAAAACAATGTAGCCCAATTAACAAATGTTTGAAGGATCTGAACAGATCTTTCTCCAAAGGAGACATGAAAATGGCCAACAGGTATATGAAAGCTGCTTAACATCAGTAATAATTGGGGAAATGAAAATCAAAATCACAATCAGATCTCACTTCATGTCTGTTGGGATGGCTATTACCCAAATGTCAAATGGTAACAGGTGACGGCAAGGGTTTGAAGAAAGGGGAAACCTTGTACACTGTTGGTGGGAATGTAAGTTGGTACAATTATGATGGATAATAGTGTGAAGTTTCCTCAGAAAAGCAAATGAAATCCGGAATTTCCATATGATCCAGCAATCCCTCTGTTGTATACATACACAAAGGAAATTCAATCAGTGCCTCACAGAGATATCTGTAGTCCCAATTAGTGGTAACTCATNAAAACTCAGTAAAGTAGAGCTAATTTATTAGTTCAACAACAACAACAAAATTAATCTTCAAAGAATATTTTTCTACTACTTACATTTCACTTATTATTCATATTGTCTCCTTTTTACTACTGACTTGGGAAGCATGACGTGCCTATATTACTAATTCATTTTCTCAACAATAAATAAGAAGTGTTGAGAAGAACGATTTTTTCAATTCCTGTCTTCAACTAGTTTCTCTAGTTACGGTTATTTAATCCTAGTAAACTAATTACCTGAATACAGCCAGTTAGGGAAGCTGATAGGTAGGTAAATAGATACATAGATAGTAAGAACTATAGACAGAGCTAACACACTATCAAACAAGAATTAATAATTTATAGTTGAGAAAAATCTAATATTTCTTCTTTTTTTTACTTTACCTAGTTATTCTAATTGCTTCCAGTTATGCCTTGTTAACTACTTACATATTTACAACATCTCTGTAGAGTATTAACTAATTTTTTTAAGAAGAAATAACAACTGAGACTTGAGAAATGTGTGTTTTCTCTTCCATTCTCCTATTTATTCTATTTGCTTCTGTTCATCTCTAGTTAACTAG
>NW_007742081.1:22726-22927 GCF_000696425.1 Galeopterus variegatus
ACTGTTCTGTGTATGCTGCTGTAGTTGGATGCAGCAGTCTATAAAAGTCAATTATATCCAGGTGATTGCTGGTGTTGTTGAATTCAGCTATGTCTTTCCCAGTTTTCTGCCTGCTGGGTCTGGCCACCTCTGATAGATGTGTTTAAAGTCTCCATCTAAGATAGTGGATTCATCTCTGTCTCCCTACAGTTCTATCAGTCT
>NW_007742082.1:0-1039 GCF_000696425.1 Galeopterus variegatus
ATTTTTCTCTATGACCTTTTGGCCATTATTTACTCTCTCCAAATTTTCCATTTTTCTTTTCTTCCCTGCTGCTTTTGAAATGCACTTTTACCTACTGTATTTAGATGTTTATAAACTGTAATGTTTATGGACCTCAAGTTCTAGGACTAAAAAGGGACCGCTAATGGGGAAAATATTACAATCTTAAATTGTTCCTCATCCACAATTAATTCTCCACACAGGATTTGTTAAAGTTGGTTAATCAGTAAATACTGTGCAAACAGGTGTCATGGTGACTTTCAAACATGATGTAATACACAAACAATTCCAAGTACACTTTCCGTTCATGGTGCTTACTAATATAAATATTTCTCAAAACTGATGGTAGATGTGTTAATATGAAAAGTCCAAAAGCAACAGCTGGAACAGCCAGAGGCCAAGACATCCATTTGGCCTGGAAGTCTGCCCACAGGCCCTGCTGTTAACCATGGAACCATCTTGCCATCTGCTTCTCACGTGGCAGCCCCTGCCTGCTCTCTACAGAATGGATGCCAGCCTCTGCAGCCACTTACTGAAAGCAAGACACATATTCCACAGGCGCTGACTGCTGTCACTTACCACCCTCCTCCTGAGCATGGGAACTGTCTACCAGAGCACTTCATTTCTTTCCTTCAAGGATCACTGCCAGCTCCTCAACATGCACTTTTTCCTGTTTCATACCTCTTGCTCCTCTGGAGATCTGCCTGTCAGTTCCAGGGTCAGGCTTGATGGATAAAGCTCGTTCTCACCACCTTAACATAGCGATGATCTTTATAAAAGTTTTATTGAGGTATAATTGATAGACAATAAACTGCACACATTTAGTAGACACAATTTAATGAGTCAGGACATATGCATATACCTGTGAAGCTATCACCACAATATCAAGGTAATAGACATATCTATAGCTTCCAAAATTTTCCTTATGTCCCCAAGTGTGTGGTGTGTATGTGTATGTGTGTGTGAGTGTTAAGAACACTTTGGGCCGGCCCGGTGGTGCACTGGAGAGTGTGCCGCTTGG